>NW_017296468.1:43547-44160 GCF_001594075.2 Trachymyrmex cornetzi | reverse complement strand
AAGTTTCAATAGGTCATAACTCCTTTTTTAATTTTTTTCTTCTGATAAGGTAAAATAATTTTCCGTTACTTTTATATTCATCTAACATTGTAAAATAATTTTTTGATAATTATTTTTTAATTAATCAAAAATATGATTAATCGAAATTTTCGAGCGCATGTACGAGCGATCGCGCGGGCGTTTGCCATTATTACATATTACATATTTTTTTTCTATAGATGTTCGTTATTGCAACTTAATTTTATTTTCAATTGGACTACTTATATTTGACTTCGAACGACATGAATATTCTTACAAAATTAAGATATTGTGATAATTACTTACTCTTTTCTTCTGAGTTTTGACTTTTTTGCAATAGCTATTCAATACATTGTATTATTTACTCATTATAAAATGTTACAATTAATTAATTAATTTTTTATGTATTTATATTATGTCAGCGACTTTATGTTATGTTATTTTTATTTTTATTATGTAATTTGAGGTTTTTTATTATTACCGGATGTTTAAGTTAAAAATTTTGTTTTTTGCATTGAAAATGACCCGATCGGAGTCGAAACGTATGTATTTATGTATTTAATGTTATTATTCTAATTATAATTATTTGTTAAAA
>NW_017296468.1:31563-40728 GCF_001594075.2 Trachymyrmex cornetzi | reverse complement strand
TATTCGGAGACGTTCCGCAGCCTCGATCTGAATCAATTATTTTTTTTTATTCGTCTGCAGTCTCAGACACTGCAAACGAGCTTTAACATTTTGGTTCCATTCCCTTGGGCAAGCGTAGGAAATTTTCCAGCGCATGTACGAGCGATCGCGCGGGCGTTTGCCATTATTCGGAGACGTTCCGCAGCCTCGATCTGAATCAATTATTTTTTTTTATTCGTCTGCAGTCTCAGACACTGCACCCGAGCTTTAACATTTTGGTTCCAATCCCTTGGGCAAGCGTAGGAAATTATCGAGCGCATGTACGAGCGATCGCGCGGGCGTTTGCCATTATTCGGAGACGTTCCGCAGCCTCCATCTGAATCAATTATTTTTTTTTATTCGTCTGCAGTCTCAGACACTGCACCCGAGCTTTAACATTTTGGTTCCAATCCCTTGGGCAAGCGTAGGAAATTATCGAGCGCATGTACGAGCGATCGCGCGGGCGTTTGCCATTATTCGGAGACGTTCCGCAGCCTCCATCTGAATCAATTATTTTTTTTTATTCGTCTGCAGTCTCAGACACTGCACCCGAGCTTTAACATTTTGGTTCCAATCCCTTGGGCAAGCGTAGGAAATTATCGAGCGCATGTACGAGCGATCGCGCGGGCGTTTGCCATTATTCGGAGACGTTCCGCAGCCTCCATCTGAATCAATTATTTTTTTTTATTCGTCTGCAGTCTCAGACACTGCACCCGAGCTTTAACATTTTGGTTCCAATCCCTTGGGCAAGCGTAGGAAATTATCGAGCGCATGTACGAGCGATCGCGCGGGCGTTTGCCATTATTCGGAGACGTTCCGCAGCCTCCATCTGAATCAATTATTTTTTTTTATTCGTCTGCAGTCTCAGACACTGCACCCGAGCTTTAACATTTTGGTTCCAATCCCTTGGGCAAGCGTAGGAAATTATCGAGCGCATGTACGAGCAATCGCGCGGGCGTTTGCCATTATTCGGAGACGTTCTGCAGCCTCGATCTGAATCAATTATTTTTTTTTATTCGTCTGCAGTCTCAGACACTGCACACGAGCTTTAACATTTTGGTTCCAATCCCTGGGGCAAGCGTAGGAAATTTTCGAGCGCATGTACGAGCGATCGCGCGGGCGTTTGCCATTATTCGGAGACGTTCCGCAGCCTCGATCTGAATCAATTATTTTTTTTTATTCGTCTGTAGTCTCAGACATTGCACACGAGCTTTAATATTTTGGTTCCAATCCCTGGGGCAAGCGTAGGAAATTTTCGAGCGCATGTACGAGCGATCGCGCGGGCGTTTGCCATTATTCGGAGACGTTCCGCAGCCTCGATCTAAATCAATTATTTTTATTTATTCGTCTGCAGTCTCAGACATTGCACACGAGCTTTAATATTTTGGTTCCAATCGTTGGGGCAAGCGTAGGAAATTTTCGAGCGCATGTACGAGCGATCGCGCGGGCGTTTGCCATTATTCGGAGACGTTCCGCAGCCTCGATCTGAATCAATTATTTTTTTTTTATTCGATCTGAATCCATTATTTTTTTTTATTCGTCTGCACACGAGCGTTAACATTTTGGTTCCAATCCCTGGGGCAAGCGTAGGAAATTTTCGAGCGGACCGCGATCTTCGTTTGAAACTGGACGTACATTGCAAATTTTTGGACACATGTATATATGCGTGATTTTCTATTGTCTGTTATTTCTATGTGTAGTCACCTTTACTTTTCGCTCCAAGATCGCTCCAAACTTCAACCACATGTCAATTGAGTATTTTTGCTCGTACAAAACGATTTCTCACACGTCGAGAAGATTTTGTCCCATTACATAATACGACAACGGGAATTGATATTTTTGAAGCTGTTAACCAAACTCTTCAGAAATTTGATATAGTTTTTTAGAAATCTGTTCGGCTATCGTAACTGACGGTGCAAAAACAATGACATGTTCGAAAAATGAATTTTTCGGTCAATTGAAGCAGCGAGGCTTAAAATTTCCTGTTATTCGTTGTATCATCCATCAAGAAGCGTTATGTGGGAATAGTGATGCATTTCGATACGAGAATCTCGAATATTGTCTCGGAATTTCTCGTATCATTAAAAATATCGTTTCCGAGATTATCATATAGGGTAGAAGTACCTGTTTTGGCCACTACAAATATTTTCAGGGATTTTTCGTGTCTACATATGATCAACGACGATACCAAATAGTGATTTGTCGAAACTTTGTCTATTTTAGCAACATTTTAAATTGAAATAACGTGCATTTCTTCACGTTTCAATAAAATATTTCACGATGAATGAAAAATTGATACTAATATTCAACCAAATCTTCAATCGTTACGTCAGCCAAGAAGACATTGAGGTACATTGTGCAGTATTTTTAGGTTATGAATTCTATATTTACTACTGAACATTTACACATATCAATTAAATAACGTTTCTGTAAAAGGTTCAATACGTTCAAAAGTAAACATATCAACAATTATTCGTATTAATAACGATGGCCAAAACCAATACGTTAAATTATCCCTTTGTCTCAGTTTTGGCCATCCTATTAAAACTGGTGTCTATTTGTCAAATAATTACAGGGGTAATTAAAATATGTAATTAAAATATGTTTGCGTTTGTAGGCTACAATGCCGCCACCAAAGAAATCAATTAAAAAGAAAAAAGAGACAACAGGAAGAAGAACATTTTTTAAGTATTCTCTGCATCAAGTCCGAAACGCTTTGAATGCTATTCGCAGTGGAACTTCTATTTCACTGGCAAGTAAAACTTTTGATGTTCTACGTACAACATTGAAACGGAAAATTAAAAACTCTACGCTAGAAACATCGAGACACATGGGTCCTCCTCCAGTCCTTGGCTCTTACATCGAAGAAAAGTTATCTACGTGGGTGATTGAAACAAGTCGAGTGGGCTTTCCAATCGAAAAAATATGTTTACTTTACTCAGTAAAACAATTGGTCGATGCTGAAAATTTATTAACTCCTTTTAAAAATAATCTCCCTGGAAGAGAATGGTTTGAGTCATTCATGAGAAGACATCCACATTTATCACAGAAGAAAGCCGAATATTTAAGCAAGGTGCGAGCGACTATCACGGAAAATTCTATTCGCAACTGGTTTGCAGATACTGAAACTCTGGTTGGAATTAATATACAAGTGTTACAGCATCCTCGTCGAATATTTAACATGGATGAAACTTCATTCTTTCGCCCCAAAGGTGGAATCATTCTAGCGAAAAAGGGAAAAGCCTCGTATGATGTGTTTTCTGCAAGCGATAAAGAAGCAATCACGACATTATTTGTCATTAACGCCGAAGGAGAAATTGCACCACCTTTGACTCTCTACAAGTACGTACGCTTGACTAAAAACTGCATAGAAGCTGTTCCTCCAGGGTGGGGACTAGGAAAAATCGAAAACGGTTGGATGGATAGTGCATCGTTCTACGGATACATTGCAAACATATTTCACCCATATCTATTAGAACAGAAAATCCCTCTTCCCGTCATAGTCTTTTTGGATGGTCATGTATCACATCTCTCACCTTAGTAATTTTTGCAGAGAAAATAATATTATTTGTTGTCTACCTCCAAATATCACGCACATGATGCAGCCACTCGATGTCGCCTTCTTTGCTGTTCTTAAACAGTAGTGGAAAAAGTTTGTTAAATTTGTGAAACTGCAACATAACGGTAATGATGTCCAGAAATTCGAGGTTCCTCTTGCACTGTCACAAATAATTAATAAGGAGAATTTTGTTGAAACTATTAAAGCTGAGTCTCGAACTTGTGGTTTGTAACCTTTCAACCCAAACGCAGTAAATTATAATAAATGTGTACAACAGAAATAAGTCACGAGTCCAGTTGTAACAAATAAAAAGGAAAATATTGTAGAGGACACAATACTCACACACAAGGCACTTTTGCATTTACAACATCTGGAAAGTAAAATTCCTACGAACGTTTTGGAGCAATTCGAAGACACGTTTACCACTAATTTTCCTTGGATTAGTGACGTGCAATTCGCAGGTCTCTATGACATGTGGTTTCAAATGTATAATTAGTCGAACCAACAAGTTCTTCAAGAGATTTCAAATTTGCAAGACGACGGCGCACATAACGCCAACTTTCAAACTAACTTAGATACGTTAGAATTTGATTTTCCAGAATTTCAGACCGCTTCAGATGGTAATAATACGTATTTCTGTAAAATTTCTGCTAGGGAAAATTTAAAGATAATATTTGAATTTGAAAAGAGTAAAACATAGACTTATAAAGTTCATTGTTTTCAGGAAATTGTATTTTTAACAATTTTTCAACAAATAATGGATTTACGATTTATTCGTATATAGGTTTGGAAATCACTTCAGTCATCGGCGGAGTTAAAGAACATATTGTCTTTTTTAATGATAGGATTGATGAAAACCAAAAAAAACAATACAGATCACGACACAATTAACGCTATTTCAACTACGTCGATAACTATTCCGCAGGAAACAAGTAGACCAACAGATGTGTTTAATCCTATTCTTCTTGAATCATCTTCTGAACAAAAAAGCTGCAACGGCCAATGCCCACAGACTCGATTATAATAATGAATAAGTCACTGGATGAAAGTTAATCAAAAATTTTATATATATAATCTATCCTGACACAAAGCCTTCTAAAAAAAGACAATATAGAAATGAGAAACTGCCGCATGTCATTACATCTGATAAGTGGATGGAAATAGTAGCAACCAAAGAAAACGAAAAACGAATCAAACTTGAGAAATTAAATAACAAGAAATGCAGAGTAACAAAGAAAATAAATGAGACAGGTGTAGAAATTCAAGACGAAGCTTTGCAAACCGATAAACCATTGAAAACACAATGTACGATAAAGGAAACAAAGAAATCCATTCCAAAAAAGGGGTCTTCGAAAACTATTACGACAAGAAAAACGACGAAGAAGAAATCCGGAATGAACATAGCACAAGACAAATAAATAATAAAAAAGAGTTATGAATAAATATTTTTATGTTTGTGATGTTGTCAAAATTATTGTCAAAAGAATGGCTAAATATATTTTTATTTAAATAAAATCTGTTGGATCTATTAAAAAAATTATTTATACTTATTAAACATTTTGCGCCTGTGTATTAGGTAAGTATCTATATCTGAAAAGCTGATTCGGAATACATGACCACAAGTGGAACAGTAGAAAGCCAAAACGGGTGCAAGCATGACCAAAACCGGTGAAAATGCTCTTAATTACTTTATTGACTGTTTTTTATTTTATCAGAGTTATTTTAACGTTTTTAAGATAAGGAAAATAAAATTATATCCCTCTAATTGGAAAATATATAAGTAAAAGGTCTCTGTAGTAATAATTGTCTGAATCCAAAACGTTTGAAGATGGTAAACTTAAGGTGTCCAAAACCGGTACTTCTACCTTATCAATTGTTTTTTTCGTCTCGGTCTCGTCTCGAAAAAATCGGAGAAATATCGGAATGAGAAATAAACATTACCACCGTCATTTGTCTGACGTACACAATTTGCAAATTGCGAATTTACTTCCATTTTCGCCTTTTACAAACGAAAATGAAACGAGATAGTCGATATTCTTGAATGTCTCGCGATAAAATTCGAGAATCTCGGACAGCCAGAATAACGGCCCATCGAGATGAGAAAATCGTATCAATCATTTGTTTTTGTCGAGACCAAATCTCGGTATCGATATTTTCTCGTCTCGTCTCGCTTGAATGCATCACTATGTGGGAAAGTTGTGAAATTATGTACCGCAATGCAAATGGTTACAAAAATTATAAATATGATTAAAGGCGGTCATAAGTTCCTTTCTCATCGGAAGTTTCAACACTCTCTCGAGGAGCATAACGTACTTTATAAAGATGTACCTCTATATTGTGAAATTCGATGGCTCAGTGCAGGAAAATGTTTAGAAAAATTCTTTGCAATAAGAAAAGAGATTTTCCTTTTCTTGCAAGAACATTTTCCAACAAAATGTGATGAATTTCAGTTTTTCTTTGAAAATTTAGATTCAATTTGTGAACTTGCTCTAATTACTGATATGACAAACAGTAGTTATACTATAGCGGTTCTGGATACAAGATACAGCCGCTAGGCTGCCACCAGGCGGGGCTGGCATCGCGGTCGCGAGAGTACTTGTTGGAGGGGAGGGGGGGGGGGGGTAAGGGAAAGAGCACGTAGAGAAGTAAAAATGTTGCGTAGAGAAAAGAAGTAAAAATGCAAAATGCTCACCTGATATCCCCATCCCCCGCTACCTCCACCGCAGCCGCAACCTCCACCACCTAATCGTCCTCTCCTTGATCAATCCATTCACGCAGTTCCTTCAGCCCAAGCGGCAATCTGTGCCGCCTTTACCTCCTCATCAGCCTCTGCTGCCACAGCAGCAAAGTATATTACAAGAAATTGTAATAATTCCTCCTCATCAGATAAATCGAGGAAGTCGAGCATGAATAATCCGTCACTCGTACAAGATGCGAAATTAATAATCGAGAGGCTCTCGTCGAGCTCATGCTCGACTTCCTTCTCCTTTTCGGTGGGAGCATCCTCACCGACAAAGATATTTTCGCCAGCCTCCATGAGAGGGACATCATCCTCCCCCTCCTCATCGTTTTGTTCAAAATTATAGGGCTCTCTGAATTTCATTTTTAAACGTTTAAAATACAACACCGTTAATCGTACATCGTTTTATGGTATGTTCCTGCACTAGACTGCACTAGCACTCTCTTTCTCACTTTCAACAAATATCAAACATATACTTATCTCACTTCAAGTTTCAAAAGTGTACGCTAGTTCAGAGAGAGAGAGAGAGAGAGAGAGAGAGAGAAGAAAAGAGAGAGAGAGAAGCCACAGAAATTAAACGGACCGTTAAATACAACATATCGTTAATTATATATCGGTTTAAATATAACTAATGCATCCACAAGACTGACGCTGAAAAGCATTCTTCGCTGTAGCGAGACCGCCCAGGATTTATCTATGGCAGTCGGTGTATATAAAAACAAAGTCAATCAAAAAGTGTTGCCGCGAGAAGATCGACATGATAAGTTCTGAGGCAGTTGCCTTTGTTGTGCATAGAGCATCCGGCTATCAAATGTTACCATTGTACGCATTGAGATATTAAGCAGCGCCGCCGCTGCCGTCGCCGCGGACCCCGCACCCACCCCAAAATTTGTTGCGGGCCGTAACCGCGAACCCCGCGCACACCCAAAATGCATCGCGGTACTATAACGCGGACAAGATATTTTGTCTAGGAGATCGGTGACTCATCATCCGGCTGCTAAACGAAGCGCTGTCAATGAGGGGTAGATGATGAAATCGTGCTGATGAAATCGTTCTTTCTTTCAAGGCCAGAAGCATCGATAACGATGTTTACCATCTTTTTCTCGATGCGTTATGCCGCCTGTAGCGACTCATGTGCATCTTATACTTACGATCTTTTCTCTCATTGCTGCTTCTTATGTGACTCCTTTTACTTATTCTTATACGCAAAATATATACATATACATATACATATATAATTTTTTATTTATATTGTACTTACTCGATTATATTCTAATGATGCTTTTAAAGCGAGAGCAGCGATATTATCAGACGCGATGATATCATCGATCGCGATGATGCTGTCGGCACATGTAATATAATACCACGAAGAAAGTAGGAAGGAAAAGAAGGAGTAAATATCGCAAAGAAGGAATGAATAATTTCAAACGCTGAGACATACAGTTTAAATATTCCATTTATTTTGCATATACTATATATTATCATCCATAGTGTAACTAATAATTTACATTTAATATTCGAATTTTTATCATAAATTTTACGCTAGGTGTTTGCCACATCGTATTTGTTATGTAACGCGTCTCGCGATAACATCAATGTGATTCAATACATCAAAAATTCTACGTTTGTAATTTCGCAAGCGTCGATGGCTTTATGAGATTTATCGTAATCAAAGATTTTTCAAGGACATGCCACGACATGTCACAACATGTCACAACATGTTTGGCGGTGACATTATCGATGCGATTTAATATAAATGCAACGTTGCCAAATAGTGTACATGTCACGTGACTAGATTTTTCACGAACATTCGACATGTCACAACATGTTCGAATGGTGACATCATTATCAATGTAATATGATACAAATATCACGTGACCAAGTAAATGGTATAAAATGAGGAGATTTAGACACACCGCGTCATTAGTTAATGCAACCGATAACATGGAGAGCGATTTGATAAAGGAAGCGGTCCAGCTGAATACTAGAAAAGAGTACGTCGCATGGGAACAAAGATGCGACGAACTAATAAAATTTATAGAAGAGGAGAGTCGTACCAAGCGTCCGCGCCTCGCCGTTGGACACAGACAATCTGTGGTGGCGAGGATCGCGAGGCTCGAGAGTTTGAAGGATTCGGTGCGTGGAAGATTCGTGCATGTGGGCGCCGGTTACGGACTTCGATGGCGCGAGATCGAAACAACATTCGAGAGTCGTATAGTGACAGGCGCGGTGATAAACTCTAATCACATCGAGCCGCGGCGGTTTTTGGAAGACGCTGGTAATGTAGTGCTAGAGCTAGTGCGGGACGCTGTAGAAAGACACGGCAGTGTAAAAGTGAACACAGCGTTCAACGGCGACTTCGCGACGAAGGATAAACGTGCTAATAACAGCATAATTACAAAGAACAGCGAGATATATAGATGCACCGATAGTAGGTATACTATGCCGGATCTAACTCTGGTCCTCTGTGGGGAGCGCGGGGTGCGGGGGGAAGGGCGCCTACTCGTCGGCGAGGGGAAGCGAAGCGCGGGGATTCTTCGGTGGTAGGGGTATGACGTCATGTGGAATAGCAGTAAGATTTTGGGGACTGCAGTCACGTACAAGACAACAAAAAACATCACAAAAAAAGAAAGTATTGCCATGAACAAAAAACAATACAAAAACAAATAGTTATAAAACGAAAAGTGTTACAAAGGATATATGCTCCAATCGTTTTTCAACCAAGATATAGCGTAATGTAATTTTTATAGAAACAACGTTTATTAATTATTTTAAATACCTAAATACAACCAAGTTCCATAATTATTGAGAGTAGGTATAGTAGGCGAGTTCTAACTCTATGTGGCTA
>NW_017296468.1:23209-31001 GCF_001594075.2 Trachymyrmex cornetzi | reverse complement strand
ACTGTCTTCAATATCAATGTTCGAAGCCCGCGTTACTTTCTTTTTTTTTTATTTTAGTTTTATTAATTTTTTTTTAATTTTTTAAAATTTTATTATTTTTTTGTTTTTTTAAATTTTATTTCTATTATATTATTCATTTGATTATCTAGAATAAGATGATGTAAAACGTACGATTTTGTAACGTTTAATATTGAACAACTGCAAGTGCCTCATTGGCGTTTGAATATCTGAAAACTTTTAACTGATTATTTTTCTGAACAGTAAACGCGTGTCCTAGCTGAATGTTTGTTACGGGGGGATCGCCTAGCGGCGATCTTTGGAAACATGAAGACCTATTCGGAGGAGTTCGAGCGTTTCGGACTCGGCCCTCCCTTTTAGAAGTATTTTAAATACTTCTTTTATACTAAGATGTGTCTCTGTAATTGTTTCTTCGCTTCTGCATTTATCTAATTGGTTCTCATTAAATTATGCAAATAGCATGTAAACAAAATACTATAAGATAAAAAATAACACTTTTCCAGACATCTGACTATTCTAAATCCGTAAATGGATATTTTTAAAGTTTATCGATGACTGCATTTTTCAGTCATTCTTCAAACGACAATGAGGCATTTAAAGTTGTTCAATACTAGACTGAATTGTAGGTACATTTTACATAATCTTATTATAGACAAACAAACGAATAACATAATAGAAATAAAATTTTAAAACTTAAAAAGAAATAATAAAATAAAAAAAGAAAGTAACGCGGGCTTCGAACATTGATATTGAAGACAGTCTCAACCCTGGTAAACGCAGAGAGCTTTCTACATACTCAAAATTTTACATAATTAAAATTTTGTGTTTTAGAATAGCCATTTTCTGCACGAAATGTGATAATCAATGAGGTTATGGGCTCCTTATTAACCGCCATTTTGAATTTTCCCAAAGCGCCACATGACGTTCGAAAGTACATGCGATTACGAACATTTTGAGCCCTGAAACGATTTTTTTGTAAAACATTTTGGGCATCGCTCTGTCTCAGTTGACGTGGAATGTCCCATATATGTGTGTGATACATATGTATGTGTGAAGAAATTACATCATAATTTTTAGATTAACAATTTTTTTTTATTTACATTTCTTTTACATAATTTTTTTCTTACGCACAAAAAACTACAGCTAATAGTTCGTAGTTGAGGAGCTGATTTTTATCAAAGTAATCGCTAGCGCATATTACATTTGGTATATCTTTAGCATCCGTTACAGTGGATGAGATATTTGAGAATCGTGTAAACTTTGTATCGACTTTCTCGACAATACCAACCAATTGATCGAATGCTAATTCAATGCATTTATCTAAGTTGAACATAAACAATATTGTTGATTCAGTTATCATTAAACGTACGTCGGATGATTCCAAGCATACCATTTTAGCATTTTCAATCGTACTGAATCGCACAGTCAGCGGTCCAACGGTAATAGTATTGCCCTTGCAGTGATTCCGAAGGCAGTTTTGAATGTTCCAACGTTGTTCATAGAGTCCTTTCCATGTTTCGATAGATAGTATTAATTCATTTCCACGATTATCTCCTATCGCAATCTCCACGTAGCTCGGTGGGCCAACGTTGATACCAATTTCTAGAAATTTGTATCCCGTACGTGTCAATGCGTATTTCCTGCCTAGTATGCGAACCACACGATGCACGGGCGCGCTATAGAAAAATCTAAAAGAAATATTAAATAATTAAATAGTTAATTTGAAATAGTATAAAAATGGAGGATTCTTAAACTTATTTGGCACATCTTTTCGTAAATGATGGAGTTTCATCATTATTCTGAAGTGGAACGTAATAATTTTTTCGTGTGTTGCTTCCTACAGCGGAGTACATTGCTGTTGCTGTTGCTGCTGCTGCTGCTGCTGCTATTGGACCTTTCGTAGCGGGTATCACAAGACTGATCGCATTCTCGTAAATTGTGATACTTCATATCTGTGTTCTTTCTAAAATCGAAGAAGGGGCAGGCTGTCCCCCTCTTTTCAAGAATTTCAAACGTGTCGCAACACGTTTATACATACGTTTATACATACATACATACATTCGTTTATACGTACATACGTTCATACATACATTCATACATACGTTTATACATACATACATACATACACACGTTTATACATACGTTTATTCGTACATACGTTTATACATACATACATACGTTTATACACACGTTCATACATACGTTTATACATACGTTTATATATACGTTTATACATATGTTTATACATTCGTTTATACATATGTTTATACATACGTTTATACATACGTTTATATATACGTTCATATATACGTTTATACATACGTTTATACATACGTTTATACATATATTTATACGTACATACGTTTATACATACATACATACGTTTATACGTACGTTTATACATACATTTATACATACGTTTATACATATGTTTATACATACGTTTATACATACGTTTATACATACGTTTATACGTACATGCGTTCATACATACGTTTGTACATACGTTTATCCATGCGTGTATACGTACATACTTTTATACATACGTTTATACGAACATACGTTTATACATACGTTTATACATACGTTTATACATACGTTTATACATACGTTTATACATACGTTTATACATACGTTTATACCTACTGTAACCGTACTCGCGAGTAATGGCACAACTTCGTCGCGCGTTCTTGGTACTCAAAAGTACGCAAAAGTATCTTCTCTCCCTCGGTAGCAGAACTTTGCGACAGCCATGCGGTTTTTCGGCCAAAATTGTAATTCTTATTCTAAGTTGGGCGCCAGGCACGAGAGAGCGTGCCACTCTTTCCGAAATCTCCTCACTTTTGCCCGTAACCGATTCGCGACGGCAGGGGGTGGGTCGCAAGAGGTGTGGGAAATTGTCGGAGGGCGAGAGAGATAGACTGCAAGAATAAACTACGCGAGAGCGTAATAATACGAACTATTATATTTTAAAGGAATGTGATAAAATAAATATGATAAATTACATTGGTAAAGCAATTACAAGTACTTTCCGGAGCTTCGCTCCTCCGCTCTACTCGATACTCTCGGTACTCGCACAGAGAGCCGCTAACTTAATCCTAACGCCGGACGCCGGTCAAACGCTACAGCACGAGCCCTGACCTTCCCCGCGGTATCTTCCGACGGTGTCAAACGCCCGCTCCTCGACAACCGGCAAGAACCCGTACCCGCTGTATCTCCAGACTCCCGGACGTGTCATGCCGGCCCGCGGCCGACGCCACGCGATGGTGCGACGCGATTATAGCGAACTCCTTTATGCGACACGACTCTACTTGACAGCGTGAATTCCGGAAACGGACTCTACTCGGTGACACCGCAACCGGAAGTTCACTCGGCAATGCGGCAACCCGCGTTCCGAGGCGACAGCACAATGCTCGGCGACACAATTATAGCAAGCGTATCTACGCGACGCGATACTAAACGGTAACGCAACTACTCTAAACGTCGTTACGCAACACGACGAAATTCGACAACGTGGCTACTCTACGCGTTTCTGCGCGACTCTACTCTACTTGGAAGCCGGAAGTGACTCTCCCGTGGCTAGTGGAACGAGCGCGACTCGGCCCTCGATTCTCTCCACACGACTCTAATTTACGTCCACTTGGCAGCGGATATTACCTCCCTTACTCGGACTCCTCGAAATGCGACAGCTAATAATCCCCAAGCTCGGGAAGATGGGACGTGGCTCGCGGCTCCGCGGCTCTACACGGCGGCCATTGCGCCGATTTTATCGTTACGGTGCGAGCTGGCTTACGTGCGATCCACCCGGCGTCGTACCCCAGTCGGCAGCCTTACAAACGACGACGCTCGTCTCACCCTCGTCGCCTCCTTCGTCCTCTCGTCCTCCTCTCGCCAATCCCTCGGTAACTCTCTGAGTTTTCGTTCCCGTCGACGGCGGTCTCGCACTTCCCTAACACCACTCTGCTCGCTCGTCCACGGAAAAGAGTGAGGCCCGGGAGCTCCCGGCGAATTCTCGCAGGCTGCTTAGCGCTCCTCCCCTCCTGCGGGGGGAGGCAGCTGATTGCCGCGTGTCACGATATCCGCGCGTGCCGTGCAGGCCCGCGCGGCCTTGTATCCTGGCTCATGCAAGCGCGCAATGAAGATTCCTGTCAAGGGTGGCGTCTCTGTTCACGACCCCTGCACTCCCTGGCCTGGCGGAGGAGATCGGGATGGATTTCCTTCACGCTCCCCGTCGGGACCCTTGGCTTCCGACGGACGTCCTTCCGGCTCCTCAAGGGTAGCCGGGAATTCTGGCCTCCTTCGGTGCTCTGCAAGGGGTGTATGGTGAAAGTATGCTCCCTTTTTTATGCGACAGCGGTTACAAGCAATGATATAAAATGGTACAACCTGCTAATCTGGGCTACCGGATGTGTGCCCTTCTCTCTGCTCTTCGGCCGTCCTTACGATCCGGTCCTTCTTCTGTCTTCCTTCCAAGGGTGGCGGGCGAGACGGCACGATGATACAATGACATTTCACTGCAGCTGCCGAGCGTGATCCGTGGCGCGCCTACGCTTTCTGATACGCTTGGTCATTACGCAAAAGAAATGCTAGTATAAAAGAAGAAAATCTGCCGAGTAAAATAAGTGGCGCGAGTTATAACGCACGTTCGCAGGTGCGCTTGCACGCGCGCTCGCGTGCGCCCTCGCCTACGCGCTCGCCCTTCGAGCCGGTAGGAAGCGCGAGTCCGCCGTCGACAAGTCCGCAAGGTGACGGACAAAATGTCACGTCACACTACATACGTTTATACTTTCGTTTGTACATACGTTTATACATACGTTTATACATACATTTATATGTACATAAGTTTATACATACGTTTGTACATACGTTTATACATACGTTTATACATACGTTATACATACGTTTATACGTACATACGTTTATACATACGTTCATACATACCTTTATACATACGTTTATACGTACGTATACTTATACGTACACAAGTTTATACATACATACATACGTTCATACATACGTTTATACATACGTTTATACATACGTTTATACATACATACATACATACGTTCATACATACGTTTATACGTACATACGTTCGTACATACGTTCATACACACGTTTATACATACGTTTATACATACATACGTCTATACATACGTTCATACATTACAAAGGAAGGGAAGGAAAAGAAATTTTAGAAAAGTATTAAAAAAATAAAATAGAATAAAATCTCATATTAAATTTAAACAAAAACAAAATTCATTGGCATTTGAACTCTTGAAATAATACAAATTCACATCAACGACCAACAATGACAGGCAAATGAGAGCTTATACAAACGCAGTTAGATAGTGCGTATATCCATCCAAATATAATTAACTTCTTCTTACATGTAATAAATACAATGAACGTTTCGGCTTCATTCAAGCCATCCTTAGCAAATCAAGTATAAATAGTTCCTCCAATACATGTCGATCAAAGCAAGCAGTCATGGAGCATCTTCAATTCACAGTTTTTAGATGCATCCACTCCAATGAGTGATTAATCAATCGAAACTGTCGGAAATATAATGCAATTAACGTTTAGCAAACTTGTTAATAATTCTCCATACAAACTCACCAACTGCTATCTTCAATCACACGTGCACAAAATGACGTACAGAACTCATAAGAGAACCGCTCCGCATCAAATACAAAGTGGAAATGAGATCTCGGGACTTAAACAATATCTTCATAAGAATTGTCAACACATGCATTGAAACTTTTCTCATTGTCGACAACAATCATGTAACATTGGAAGTATAATAAATAGTCACACAATACATCCACTTTCAACCAATCAACACATTCATTCAATTAGTCATTACAATTATAATATCTTATGTCAAAAAAATTTTTTCTATGGTGCTACTGTAGGCATGATGTAAGAATTCCGTGTCAGATTTTAAATTCAAACCTTTCCATTGCGTATTTATGTATAGCATCTCTGATATCATTCTTTTATTATAATAACCTTCTCTATCGCAGATCTCAATATTCTCCCAATCGAATTCATGTCCTAATTGCCTCCCATGTTCAGTAATGACAGATGGTTTAACAGATTTCCATTTTATATTATTCTTATGTTCTGTAATTCTTGTCTTTAACTTCCTCTTCGTCTGTCCAACATAAGAGGCATTACAATCTTTACATTTAATCTTATATACTACGTTCTTGTTCGAGTCAGTCAGTCGTACATCCTTCTGACCCTTGATAATCCCCTGAAGTTTATTCAAACTAATCCATCCCAATTTTACACTTATATATTTAGTCAAATTTTTAAATTTATTATATAAATGTGGAAAATAAGGCATAATGAACCAAGATGGTGTTATGTCTACAGTCTCACTTCCCACACCAGAATTAACTTGACTACCCGTTTTTTGTCTTATTAACGCTTTTAATCTACGATTTAAGGTTTCAAAAATAAACTTCATGGGATAATCATTCCCCAAAAACGTTTGTATTACCCAATTCAAATTATCCTCATGGAATCTCGGATGCGACAACAGAAAAACCCTATCTACCACACCTATCAACGCTCCTCTTTTTTGTGAGATTGGATGGGCAGACAGAAAGCTCAGATATCTACCCGAGCAAGTTGGTTTACGGTATAAATTAAATTCTAATCTTCCATCCACTCTTAACATAGTTACATCTAAAAATTCAATCTATCACCGCCATTCTCCAATGTGAATTGTAACCTCGGATGTAGTGAATTAAATATATCCAAAAATGTGTTAACAAATTCATGAGGCACCGCAGTGGCGAACTCGTCGACATATCTAAAGTAGAACGGGAGCTCTATTCCAAATTTCTCAAGCGCTTTACTTTCAAGATCTTGCATTACTAAATCGGCGATAATGGGTGAGCCCATAGGTGATCCAAATTTTTGTCTATACATCCTCCCATCAAACGTAAAGTAAGTCGACTCAAACACCAACCGCAATGCCCTAACGAATTCATTCTTCGGCATACCCCATCCTCGTGAGATCAAATGCCATCTGTCCGAAACACTTTTTATAGCCAAGTCCAATTGAACGTTTGTAAAAAGTGAAACCACGTCCAACAATATCAAAGAGAACTTGTCGTTTATATGATAACCTTTTAATTTTTTAACTAGTTGAAAACTATTCTCAATGTGACTCCGTGGTTTCGCTATTTTATCATTAAGAATTTTATGAATAAACGTTGCCAATGCATAGACTGGACCATCAATTGATGAAACAATCAATCTAAGAGGACAATTTAATTTATGTATTTTTGGAAGACCATAGGCAAGCGGCAATACCCCATCACTGTTATAAATTTTTTTGTATGTATTACTCTCAACCAAATTTGATCCATTCTGTCAATAAACTGCGAACCGAGTCTGTGAGTTGTTTTGTTGGATCCCGTTCGATCATTGTATATGTGCTCCTGTCTTTCAACATATCGTTCATTTTGTCTTTATATGTGTTAATATTTAACGCTATTGTTTATGTCCCAAGATCTTATTTCCACTTTGTATTTGATGCGGAGCGGTTCTCTTATGAGTTCTGTACGTCATTTTGTGCATGTGTGATTGAAGTTAGCAGTTGGTGAGTTTGTATGGAGAATTATTAACAAGTTTGCTAAACGTTAATTGCATTATATTTCCGACAGTTTCGATTGATTAATCACTCATTGGAGTGGATGCATCTAAAAACTGTGAATTGAAGATGCTCCATGACTGCTTGCTTTGATCGATATGTATT
>NW_017296468.1:19245-19733 GCF_001594075.2 Trachymyrmex cornetzi | reverse complement strand
TAGCGCTCCGGATCTTCCGTAATTCCTACCAAAATCCAGCCCCGATCGTGCGCCAACCACGGCGTCTGACGGGCTAACTCCTCGCCTGATTTCAGCAGCGCTCACCACGGCGACGCCGAAATCACCTCCTTGCGGAAACTCCAAACGAGCGCCTTCCACGGCGTCGAGGCCTCCGCACTCCCTCTCTCTTTCCGATCTGCCGTACTCTCCAACGTTCTTTCTGGGCGCACATGCCGCAGAAAAAGCGTCCACGCGGCAAGCGAGGAGGGTGGCGCGTTCACATAAAAAGGCTCCAACGGGAACTGTTCGCGGAAGAAACGTTTGACCCTTCCCGCCATTGGGAAAATAACATAAAAGAGACCCACGAGCCTATCGCCGACGCGCCAACCACGACGCGCGAAATCGAGAGCACGACAGGCGCGGTCCACACTTCCGAGGGGTTAAAAACGGTCACCACAACACCGCAGCCGCGACCTAGGCCTCCACAG
>NW_017296468.1:16725-19152 GCF_001594075.2 Trachymyrmex cornetzi | reverse complement strand
TTAAAATCGTATAATATAAAATATTTCTATTTTCATTTATCTGCCCTTAAGGCCTTCTCAAATCCTTCCAAGTCCTTCTCAAACATACAGGAGTGTAGATAGAGAGATGCGAAATGAAGTCAACTGACGCATCCTCTAAACTCTCCATTTTATTTTATTAGAAGAACCTGGAAGGCTAACTACTTTAAACTCAAGTAACTTCTTAGAATTAAATACATTATCTCCGAATTTCGTGCTCATTTCCGAGCACTGGTGACAGCTGCCTATTCCCAAACAAGGGAAAAACGCGTCAAAACACTGCGTAGAATTTAAGGCTTCGCCCCGCGCGCCCCGCTCCGCGCTCGCGTTCTCGCAACTCGTGTCGCGTCTCGAGACCGCTGGAAACTCGCGCTCGGGACGTAACAGTTATATATCTTTTTAAAGGTATAAAGGACCAACATTGTTGGTCAACTGATCTCTTAGATAAAAATAAATACTTTATTTCTTTGAACGTTCGCACGGTCTATGTTCACTGCTACAAAATCAAATTATTGCTTAATAACGACAATTATTTATTGTTACAATAGGATTAACTAAATGGTAGCAATATGGTTCTGTCTCATTACTGTGATCAATCATAAATTTATACTGATGCAACGATAAATTCGTGACATTAGCTATACCGTTTCTAAATATATTCCCATACAATTATACATTATTAATTTAGTCCTTTTTTATGCTTTTCATTTTTTTGTTTTACATGTACCTTATAAAATTTAATTACCCCCCCTCATTACAGGAAATATTAATTTTATTTATAAAAGATTTTTGTTCCTGATTTGAAATTCTTATAAATAAACTTTACTAAGGAATGATATGTGTATGCATATGTATATGGTATGCTTTAAACCGTATAAAAAATGTTTATAATTAGGTAAATTAATTTTAATTCCATCAGTTAGGTAAATGAAATCTTATAATCGACCAAAATTAATCTTATTACTTAATATTTCAGTATGAATTTATACAAGTACACTAAACAATTCTATAAACTGAGAGATAAAGTCATCCCCAATCTTGAAACGCAGTCATGGCTAGAACTATAGAAGTATTAACAGTATTATGAAATGTTATATTATAATTGTGTGTTCATATATGTGTCCCCTTGAAAAACAATGTTCACTCACCAGTTGTTGGTTTTCAATATTATTTAAAGCGCCAACTATTCACATTCTATAATAGAAGCTTTATCATAAATTTTGTGAAAAGTACTTACAGTACTGAATTTCCTGATGATACTTTAGGTGTAAAAAAATTATTTAATTTCTTCACTCATATTGTTTACATATTGGTACAATTCAAAGTAGAGGAAAGTGGGGGAACTGTGCGCATCCTGGTTTGGTACTTTTCCAATATATGAAAACATCACCGTGGCGAAATTTTTACGCAGGAAGTCGTTCTCTTAAGCTATAACTACAAAAGATACGACGTACATACATCACTAGCCAGAGAAATACAAAAAAGTGAAATTACATCTTTTCTTGTTATTTTAGCATTCAAAAAATAAGGTGGTAAGTCCTGTAATTTCATTGTAACGTCCGGTGCGCTACATTATAGCACCCCGGCCGTTTACCAAGCGAACGCGAGCACGGAGTATAGCGAATAATACAATACGTGCCAACTACAAGCGCATATAACTATAGGATAAGCTACCGAAACCGTCGCGTTCGAACGCCGCGCGCACAGCGCCTGCGCAACCGATAAAATAGAAAAACTAATAGAAAAATGCACTAGAGCACGTAAATAGCACCGCCAAAAGACGGGAAATAACGAACATCATAATTAGCAACCAAATAATCACGAGGAAATAGCGCCGATTCACCAAGGACAAGTAAAAACGCGCAATTACTCGTAAAATGCATAGCGATGCAACGCGAAACACGCGCATCGATCACGAAGGCCTCAGAAAACAAATAAAAGCTATTACAATTTAAATAAGGGCACGAATAACGAAATAAGAGCCTAAACAACCAAAGGAGACTCGCGAGCGCTTCGGAAGAAAGAACTGAAGATACGCGGAAAAGCGGCATGAAAAAACGCGCAAAGAATGCACGCTGGCTACGCCGCAACCGAGTGCATCACGCGCCAACCAAGAGCACCCCTAAGAATATTGCGAACCCCGCTAAACATGAGAACGACCGAAAAGGCAAAAAGACACACAGTAATCAAATAAATCGCGATAGAAGAATTAGAATATTCGAGAGAATTTCGCAACTACACGTGTGCGAAAACACCCCCTTACCGCGAGGGGTCACTATACAAAATGTATATAAAGCGAGACGATTTACAGACAAATTGCCTTATTCCTTCCTGGAAACCAAAACGGTAAGGACTCCTAGCGCTTTCACTAGCGCTCCGGATCAGGGCCGGCGACTATTGTGTTGAGGG
>NW_017296468.1:15030-16127 GCF_001594075.2 Trachymyrmex cornetzi | reverse complement strand
TGTCGTGGCACGGGGGCTCACCTGGGGCTCCTTAGAGGATCCCAGGTGCCAATATCCCACAGTACGGAGTCCCTCGTTAAATAGAGGGGCTCTGTACGCTAGGGTCCGGCGTCCCAAGGGCCTCCCATGCTCTTTGGAGTATGGAAGGCCTGGAGGAACCATCCTTTGCAGGATGGGGAATCACTACGCCGGTAGGAGAAGGTAACTCCGACTACAAATCCCGGTGGCACGGCATCGTTAGAGAGAGGTCTGCTCTCTCACCATGCGAGGAGAGGTGGTCGTCCACCATGGTCCGTGGGTCTCTGGGGGGGGCTCCTCCCGCTCTCCCTTCAGGGGGGAGTGGGTGGCGTCTCCTCTGGGCCACACGGGCCAAAGAGGCGACGCAGTCGAAAGACTGCAGGCGGGCTCTGGCTTCGGCCATTGAGCCCAGGCCGCGGTAGGGTTGAGAATGTATGGAGTGGACTTGCCCACATTGCACCCATACATTCACCATCAGGCTTGCCCAGTGGGCGGTTGTTTTTCATAAACGACTGCCCATTGCACACTGGGTGTCTCTGATGGAGACGCGGTTGGAGGGCAGGACTCTGTGCCGCCGGGGGCGGGCGGGGGATTGTCCAATAACCGTGGGGGAGGCGATGGGAACCTACGGAGAAATCCGTGGAAGCCTCATGCCTCTCGGAGAGGGGTTTTCCTGGGTAACCAGGGGCCCCGTTTCCCGGGCCGCGCGGACTTATTCCGCGGCGGGGCCGGGAAATTTTTCGGAAGGTAGTGCTCTGCCCGAGGGCAGGGCACTCGCAGGGAGCACTCAGGGCAGCAATGCCCATTGCACGGAGGGCTCCCTGATCTGGGTTCGGGGGGTTCGCCCGCGCGATGTTAAAGCGTTCCGTTGCGCGGGCGAGCTCTCCGTTGGTGGTAGTAAGGGGTGGGGGTCGTCCCCCGTGGCATAAAAGCGTTTGCCACGGGGGTCGGGCTTCGCCGGTGGGGGGTGAGGAGTCCTGGGGAGTCCGCTCGTTGAGGCTCCCGCTCCCCAAAAATAGAGTAGATGGGGGCAGCGGCCTCTTGGACTTTTCCGAGCAAGGGCGCTGCTCCTGGCCCTC
>NW_017296468.1:7916-14800 GCF_001594075.2 Trachymyrmex cornetzi | reverse complement strand
TCGCCTCCGTTACCCAAACTGTCCATGGGGCCGCCCCGAGTGGCGTCACCCGTGTCGGTACCCCCGGGGTCGGAGCCGGGGGTCCCCCGAAAACCCAAGGCATCGCACACAAGCCGAAGGCCAGTAGGGGGCTGGAGCCCAGTGCCCGCGATGATCATTCCGCGGGCCCGAGGCATATGCCTTCCCCCCGGGGGAACTCGGGGCCTCGCCAAGAGATTGGCGGGGAGGGTACACCCTGGAAGGCGCAGTCGACACGGGGAGTGGGAAAACTTAAAAATGGAATCATTCAATAAACAACTCGCTACTGACAAAAAGGAGATAGAAAAGGAGGACAGGGACGTCTCCAACAAGGAGGCGATGGAGGAGGAATGGTCGCAGACAGATCAGTTATGTCAGACCATATACATTGAGGACCTACTACAGGATCCGTTACCTGAAGAACGGAAAGAGAGGATGGAACCGAAAACCCCGGTGGTCTGTATCGAAAAACAGGTTATAGATCGGAGGGCGGAGGGGGTGGGAGGAAGCCTTAGTCAACCCTCCACCTCCTCGTTCTTCAAAAGACCGGGCCCCAAGTCATTCAAAGGAAGGGCAGCAAAGAGTTGTAGCCGGGACTCTTCCGCTATGGATACGGAGACATACGAAATAAGTTCGTCCGACAGTGACGTGACGGACTATAGCAGAAATAGGAGAAGAAGGATGGTTATCGACGATGATACAGATGTATCTCCGCCAGAAAAAATAAACATAGGGAACTCGGGTCAACAAAGAACGACCGGAAATAGGAAGAGGGAAAGGACAACCTCAGACAGTGACAAAAGAAAAAATAGGACAACCGGAGACTATGTTGGCAGAAGGGAGGCAATAAGGAAATATAACGAGGCGAAGGAAGAACAGTTACAAATTGACAGGGAAATCCTCATAAGAGGATACAGCAGCATGGACCTTTTCAAAAAGTCCAAAATAGATATCGACAAGGTTAAAGATCATATGGAAGGAAACTCTATAGAGGAATTAGAAGAAAAGATAAATGGAAATATGAAAGAAGTGATGCGTATAGCTCGATGCTTTAGCAACTTGAAAGGAATCTTCCAGAAGAGCCTAAAAGCCGCGGCAGCCACATCTATGGGGATCTTCGAGATTATGAAGGACAGGACTAGGCTATCTAAAGAAGATGCCAAGTCTGAAGAAGTGAGATCCCTAAAGCGAGAAATTGCTAAACTAAAAAATAAGCTAGAAGAAGGGATGGAAAATGAGAAGAGAAAGGCTATGCAGACGAAAGGTGAAGCAGAAGCCTATAAATCAGAGTTACAGGCACTTAGGAAAAAATACGAGAAGAAGGATAAGACTCCCAGTCCCAAAGACAGAGATAAGGAAAGAAATAGTAGAGGAAAAGATACCACTACTGACCCTCAAAAAAAGAGCCCTAGAAGAATCCCCTCAGATCAGATTAAAGCAAGAGACAAGCTCTTGACTTCTGAGTCTGAACACATGGACATCGACGAGAAATCCCCCAGACAGAGGAAAGTGATACTAGATAATCCAGATAAATGGCCGGAGGTAATACGACCAACCCTGTGTGATAAACGTAAGATTATGGAGGAAGACCCAGTGGCAAAAAAGGCTATATACGAAGCACACCAAAAATACATTCTAGAAGGCAATAAGGAAGATCAAAAACATAAAACATCGAACAAGGAAAGAAAGACAGAAGACAACAAAAGCAAGGAAAAGGATATGGACTACGACCCGTCTGATCTAGCAAACATGATCAGAAGAATAGTAGTAGAAGAATTGCATAAACATAGCAAAAAACCTACTATAACGGACATCCAAATCCCAAAAACCCCAATTAGGTTGGATAAGGGCAAGAACAAACCCACGGATAGAGCTAAGACTCCAAAAGAAGGAAATAAAGTCTCCAAGGCATATGAGAAAGAGACTCCAAGATATAAGGAAAAAGAAGGACAAAGGGAACCAACGCAAGAGGAAGAAACGGAAAGAGAAGGAAAGGACAAGGATCTCCCATGGAGCAAAGTGATCGGGAGAAGAGAAAAGCAGGTAACCAGCTCGGGAAGGAAGTCAGGAGCCAATAAATCCCTCACATCCACACCGGGGAAACCACTCAAATCGACACAAACGGAGGGGCACAAGGACAATAGGAGAGTGCCAAAGACGGCTGCCATACAGATTAGCTGCCGTGGAGAGGCATCATACGCCGAAGTTATGCGTACAGCGAGAAATAAGGTTGATATAGACGCCATGGGGATACACGAGTTGAGACCTAGAAAATCCAGAACGGGTGCTCTGCTCCTGGAGATCCCAGGCGCAGAAAGTGGCGAAAAAGCTGACAAATTAGCAGAAAAACTGTCGAAGGCCTTGGAGGGACAACAAGACGTTCTTGTCACAAGGCCAGAAAAGATGGCTGATATTAGAGTCAGGGACCTGGAGGACTCTACCACCAAAGAGGATATACTCCTGTCCCTGACTCTGCTTGGAGGATGTTCGGAGAAGACATTCAGGCTTGGGGAAATCGTCCAAGCAATTAATGGTTTGGGAACGCTTTGGATCCGATGCCCACTGGCGGTGGCTAAGAAGGTTACTAAGAACAGATGGATACGGATAGGATGGGTGATGGCAAGGGTAGATCTTCTGCCCGAAAGAACCACCCAATGCTACAGATGCTTAGAGCCGGGTCACGTTAGAACACAATGCAATAGCGAAATAGACCGAGGTTCCCTTTGTTATAGATGCGGAAGTTCGGGCCATATGGCAAAGGACTGCGGGGAGGCTGTACACTGCATAATTTGTGCAAGCAGGAACATTAAGGCAGATCACAGAATGGGAGGGCCAGCCTGCAAACCCCCCATACTAAAGGCGAAGAACAAAAAAGAAGGCAGAGCCAGCGGAATTGAACGTCTGCAGGATCGAGGCAATAACAAGAAGTATCCGAATATGGAGGTGGATAAAATTAATACGCAACATACTCCAATGGGAGAAAGAAAAGAAAGAGAAGCAAGCGTCGTTAGGCAAATGGAAAAATGTAGCGTCAATGAGGAAAACAAATCCGAGATGCATATGGAGGTGGAACTAGACGAAACGCCTTCGGACATTTCCAAAATTCCAACAGAAAAGCCGGAGGAAGATTGGCCGAAACTTGGAAGTGAATGGTCTAACGCAGAAGAAGAAATAGGCGGCAAGAAGGAACAAAGGGACGGAGGACCCCAATTAAAATCTACAAATGGTTAATTACATAATACAGGCAAATATCAACCATGCTAGAGCGGCCCACGACCTACTAATGCAATGGATGGCAGAAGGAGACGTCTCAATAGCAATAGTCTCTGAACCTTACATTATTCCCAGGGAGCATCCGCACTGGACATCAAACGAAAGAAAATCGATCGCGATCACTTGGAGACAGGCAACAAATGCGATGCCCTGTACTCCATACAGGAAGGGGGAGCATTTTGTTGCAATACGCTGGGGAGACGCTATAGTGATGGGCTCTTATCTCTCTCCAAGCCTCGACAGAAGGGAATTTGAAGAAGCCCTAGAAGACATGGAGAGGGAGATAATACAGATCGATAACAAACCGATCTTTATTGCAGAAGATTTGAACGCAAAATCGGACCTATGGCAGTCTCTAACAACTGACGTACGGGGAAGAATAGTAGAAGAGTGGGCTAGCAGACTAGGATTAATCTGCCTTAATCAAGGTGGGAGAAGTACCTGCATAAGAAGCACGGGCGAATCGATAGTCGACGTCACTTTTGCGAACCCTATCGCGGCTCGGAGGGTGCAGAAATGGGCAGTATCAGACAAGGAGAATATGTCCGACCATAGATACATCGAGATGACCATCTCAAACTCTGATCTGCAACAACACAGGCTAAGAAACCAGCGACAAAAAAGATGGGCAATCAAAAGAATAAAGGAGGACCTTTTCACAGCTGCGATCTTGGCGGGTCTCTGGCCAAAGTCAACACAAGTGGAAGAATGGCACAACGAGACGACT
The DNA here is from genome assembly GCF_001594075.2 of Trachymyrmex cornetzi. Taxonomy (NCBI): domain Eukaryota; kingdom Metazoa; phylum Arthropoda; class Insecta; order Hymenoptera; family Formicidae; genus Trachymyrmex; species Trachymyrmex cornetzi. The sequence continues at coordinate 10,782 of NW_017296468.1, read as the reverse complement.
GAGACCCGGGCAATGAGACTACAACGTACGCTCACGGAGGCCTGTGACACGGCGATGCCTAGGTCAATAAGTAGACCCAGGAAAGCCATGCCGTGGTGGAACGATGATCTAAATACACTTAGATCGGAAGTAAACGCGGCTAGAAGAAGACTAAGGAGATCTAGAAAACGCCCGCCGCACATGCAGGACGAATTCGAAACTCTTCTGAGGATAGGGGAATTCAGGCAAGCTAAGAAAGCCCTAGGAAAAGAGATCAGAAAGGCCAAGGCTAAAGCTTGGGAGGATTTTGTGAAGTCACTCAATGAAGACCCCTGGGGCCGACCATACAGAGTCGTCATGGGAAAGCTGAGAAGATGGACTCCTCCATACACAGAGTCGTTGGACAGAGATACGCTTAAAAGAGTGATCGATGGACTTTTCCCTCCAGGTGATACAGATAACTGGGTGGAACCTCAATTGCCAACAGAAGGCACTTCCGCATGGACGGCAGATCTGGAAGTTTCACATGAGGAAGTTCTTCTCGCTATCAAGAAAATGGTAGAAAAAAGCGCAGCTCCTGGGCCGAGCGGTATCCCCGCCAAAGCTTGGGCTCTGGCAGCCAAAGACGCGATGACAGAAATGAGGAAAATATTCACGGAATGCCTCAAGACCGGAACCTTTCCAAGCCTATGGAAGAATGCAAAGCTGGTTCTGCTCAAAAAACCAGGGAAACCAGAGGACCAGGTATCAGGCTACCGTCCCATATGTCTTTTAGATGATGAGGCAAAAATTCTTGAAAGGATCATCTCCGCAAGAATAACTGATCACCTGAATGAGAGAGGACCTAATTTGAATGACAATCAATTTGGGTTTAGGAAAGGACGTTCCACGATCGACGCAATATTCAAGGCGCGTGAGTACATGGAGAAAGCTTTCGAAAAGGGCAAAGTGGTCGTGGGGACATCCCTGGACATCAAAAATGCGTTTAATACGTTGCCCTGGGAAGTAATAGGCGGGGCTTTAAATAGACACAAAATCCCGTTATACCTCAGAAAAGTAATACGGAGTTACTTGAACGACAGAAAGTTAACCTTTACCAGAGAAAACGGTAGCATGGGAGAACAGGAGGTACGAAGGGGGGTTCCTCAAGGCTCAATTTTAGGGCCCCTTCTATGGAACCTCGGTTTCAACGAGGTAATGAAAAGGGGAGATCTCAACCTAGAATGCACAGTTATATGTTACGCTGACGACACATTGGTACTTACCAAAGGAGAAAGCTGGGAGGAAGCTACGATGGAGGCGGAAATGGCAGTGGAAGCCATAGTGCTAAAAATACAGGATATGGGGCTTGAGGTGGCCCCCCTGAAAACAGAAGCGGTCGGCTTTTGCAACAGGGGCAGGCATGCAGGCACTGCAATTAGTGTGACAGGGGCTCAAATTCCAGTGGGTACGAAGATGAAATATCTCGGACTCACGTTGGACGCTAGATGGACATTCATACCCCACTTCGAAGGACTGGCGCCCAGACTGGATAAGTCTGCTCTCGCTCTGAGCAGATTGCTGCCGAACCTTGGAGGACCGAACAGGAAGGCGAGAAAGCTCTACGTGAACGTCATAACTTCAATGGCGTTATACGGAGAGCCTATATGGGCGGATGAAATGATCAGGAGTAGCAAAATAATTAGAGTACTTCGTGCTGTGCAACGTAGGATTACCGGTCGATTGGTGAGGGCGTATAAGACCAGTTCATTCGCCGTGAACACGGCTCTGGCAGGCGTCCCACCAATGGAACTTCAGGCCATTAGTTACGAAGAGGTTTATGAGAGAATATCAAACATAAGAAGAAATAGGGCGAGAAACAACCCGATTACAAAGAAGGAAATAGACTCAATTAAGGAAACTGCAAGAAGGAAACTGATAGGTCAGTGGAAGAAATGGATCGACCAACACGAAAAGGAAGGAGAAACAGTACTAGGAGCTATTAAGATTCAGCTTAGGGAATGGATCGAGGCCGAGGTGGGTCTTACCATCCGGACGACGCAGGTCCTCTCGGGGCATGGTTGCTTTGGGAGGTTCCTGTGTCAGATCGGAAGGGAGACGACAAACAGGTGTTGGCACTATGATGCAACTAACGATACGGCTAGGCACACCCTTGGCTATTGTCCAGCCTGGGATCCAGAGCGGGAAGAGTTAAGGAGGAAGATAGGAGCAGACCTGTCACTAGCGGCCATAATTAGGGCAATGATAAATGAAGGAAAAAGGCACGCGGTCATGGCCTTCTGCGAAGAGGTCATGACAAGAAAGGAGGTAGCGGAGAGGGCTAGAGAAAGGGGGGATCTGGCCACCTAGGCCAAACCGGTAGACATAAAGATCGAGACGAGAAGAGGAGTACTATCCTCTTGTAGTAGAAGAGAGGGGTAAGGAGGTATTACCTACGGGGTTAGGTGGGATGGCCGAACCGGCTAGCGGGTCGGCCAGATGTTCCTCGACTGACGAACATCGACACCGCGGGGAGGGGGCTTCTCCATCTTTAACTTAGTTTACGCTCCCCGCGGCCGGAAGGCCACATGTCCAGAAGGACAATTAGGAGGAGACAAACGATGGCACCGAATAGCGGGGCCATCGGTCTCAATGGTGCGCACAAAATAGGGAGGTAAACTCGGAGGCCGAGTCAAGGTTTACCTTGACCCTTCGAGGGGAGACTCATGGGACCATGGACGGGGGTCCATGGCCCCCTCGAGATGAGCTCACGGCAAGAGAGGGTGAGTAGCCGGCGTCTACCCACCCTCATGTATCATAGTTAGGATACGCATTAGTGTATAGTTCAGGGGTCCATCCGGAAGTACTACAGTCGTGAAATCCCCGGATGGGCCCCACATGTCCGGGA
>NW_017296468.1:4531-4793 GCF_001594075.2 Trachymyrmex cornetzi | reverse complement strand
GACAGGCAGCTGGAGTTCCATGATAAAGTGGGACTCCAGCGGCGGAGGGATATGTCGTGCGGCGTTCCCCAGGGGTTCGTTCTCGGGTCCCTCCTATGGAACGCCGCATACGACACCGTGCTCCGCACGGCCCTGCCCCCCGGCTGCCACGTCGTCTGCTATGCGGACGACACGCTGGTGGTGGTCGGGGGCACGACCTGGGGAGGATGTATCGCGCGGGCCAACGTAGCGGTGGCGTGCGTCGTCGGTGCTGTGAAGGACC
>NW_017296468.1:462-2554 GCF_001594075.2 Trachymyrmex cornetzi | reverse complement strand
AAAAAAAAAAAAAGGTTAGGTTCAAAATTCCAAGAGCTCAACACCCACTCAAATACAAAGTCTCCGGCACTGCTCCGGATCATCCGTTAATTCCTACCAAATCCAGCCCCGATCGTGCGCCAACCACGGCGTCTCTCCTCGCCCGATTTCTGCAGCGCCAACCACGGCGACGCCGAAATCACCTCCCTGCGGAGACTCCAAACGAGCGCCTTCTCGGCGTCGAGGCCTCCGCACTCCCTCTCTCTTTCCGATCTGCCGCTACTAACCAAATGTTCTTTCTGGGCACAGATGCCAAAGAAAAAACATCCACGCGGCAAACGAGGAGGGTGGCGAATGCACCTTAAGAGGTTGCAACGGGAACTCCTGACCGTGGGGGAGTTCGATCCTTCCGATCACTGGAGAGAGAACGCGGGGGACGTTAACAAAAACAACATTGACGCACCGGGCACGGCATCCGACTTCGCGGATTCGCCAAATTCGATCCAAGAGAAAAACGCCGCAGATACCGTAGTCACCGCTACGCCACCGCCGCGATCGAGACCGCCATCATCTCCACCGCACGTAGCGCCTACACGCAAGGCCACAAGGCCCACGATAATTACGTCAAAACCTCGCGTGGTCAATAACACTCCGTGTACCATTAATATAAAAATCGTATAATCTAAAACATTTCTATTTTCATTTATCTGCCTTAAGGCCTTTTCAAACCCTTCCAAGTCCTTCTCAACACAAAGGAGAGCGTAGATAGAGAGATGCGAAATGAAGTCAACTGACGCATCCTCTAAACTCTCCATTTTATTTTATTAGAAGAACCTAATTACTTTAAACTCAAGTAACTTCGCAGAATCAAATACATTATCTCCGAATCTGGTGCTCATTTCCGAGCACTGGTGACAGCTGCCTATTCTAATAACAGAAAAACGCGTCAAAACACCGCGTTGAAGCCAAGGCTTCGCCCCGCCGCCCCGCTCCGCGCTCGCGTTCCCGCAAACTCGTGTCGCGTCTCGAGACCGCTGGAAACTCGCGCTCTGGACGTAACAGTCCATATTTTTAATTTTTTTGTTTAAAATTGTATATGTTATTAAAGTATGTTATTATGTGCATCATTTGAGCTGTTATTTATTAAGTTTGGTTAGGAATTGAAGTAATCGTATTTCGTACCGAGTCAGGTCGCGGCGGGCAACTGTGCGCAAGCATTTTAATATGCGCACAATTACCCATCTTCCATATACTGTATGACTAGCAATAGTTTTTTCGTTTCTTTTTGGCATTATTATTTTATTTTGCCAAAGTCTATGTGCATTATTATTATATTAGTTTTGTATTTCTTCTTAATATATACAATGTACATTTAAAACATGTTTAATATATGTTTATATTGCAATATAATGAATGTATGTTCTGATTTCTATGTCAACATTCCACAATTCATTCATTTCTTACGACTTTTGTTTTGCGCATAATTACCCGACGCGCGAGAAATATTTTAGCTTTTCCGTTTTTTTCTTTTTGCCAAATACAACCTTATTGAATGAAAATCTGTTCAAGATAAGAATACGTAATGGTAGAAGAATGTTTATAGTTTCTACTTCCATATTTATATCACTTTGATCTTAGAAAACCATCCCAAGAAAATAAATATCCCTTAGGTGCGCACAATTCGACCACTTTCCCCTAAACGTGCTCCATGCAATATTTTAGTTCGAACATAAAAGACACAGTTGACGGATTCATGTACAGACATGTACCAAGTTATGACAATTTTGCATTATACGCAACGCGTATTGTAACCAGTTCTGCAATCAGAAAGATTTCAAAGATCCGCGTGAAAAAAGCAATTGCTGAGGATCAAATAAACAAAAATGACACACGATCATTGTCGGATTCGTATCTTATAGTTTGTAAAATCATAATTTGTCTGCATTTGTATTGAAAGTGACCCGATTAAGGTCCAGATGTTTGTAATGGATTGCTGAATTGTTATTAGTACGACTATAGAGTTAAAGTCATGTTTTTTTTGTTATTTTATAAATAATACACAAACAAAATAATTAATTTAAAAAAGTTAAATTAAATTGAATATGCACATTAA
>NW_017296468.1:0-215 GCF_001594075.2 Trachymyrmex cornetzi | reverse complement strand
TTTTCACGCGGATCTTTGAAATCTTTCTGATTGCAGAACTTGTTACAATACGCGTTGCGTATAATGCAAAATTGTCATAACTTGGTACAGGTCTGTACATGAATCCGTCAACTGTGTCTTTTATGTTCGAACTAAAATATTGCATGGAGCATGTATACTTTGAATTGTACCAATATGTAAACAATATGAGTGAAGAAATTAAATAATTTTTTTAC
>NW_017296467.1:14519-14992 GCF_001594075.2 Trachymyrmex cornetzi | reverse complement strand
CTCAACGGCAATGCTCGTAGACGGCTTCCCACCAGCCTCCGAGCAGGGTACTGAAGAACCGACGGCCCCCCAGAGGGGCCGGGCCGTCGAACCAGGTATGATCTCTTGTCGACCCAGACTTTGTGGCAGGAATTTCTGGCAAAGAGAGATCGTAACCGACGGCTTCTTCACACCCATTAATACCACATATGCCCCTCATTTGGGCCAAACACAGAAGGCACGAAGGATGATTTTGCCCCTCTACAAGGTACGTCTAGCGCCGATCTGTCCACTACAGAGCCATTAAACTAACCAAACTCAAACCTCGCTGCAGAGGCTCAATGCCTAACCTCCGAGCTGTTCAGAGAATTTCAGGCGCCTATGCCCTCATCCATTTAGAACTCCGCGGTTCTAGACCTGATCCAGACAGAGTTACGAAGCAGATGGGCCGAGGACACCAGAACAGCTCTGCTAGCAAAATATAAGGTTAGTAA
>NW_017296467.1:2713-14490 GCF_001594075.2 Trachymyrmex cornetzi | reverse complement strand
TGGCTGCGCTCACCCCCCTGGTTATTAAACGTGACGAGTAGCAGGCGTTTTCTCAGGCTCAAGTGGGTGCTTGTTCCAATGCCTTCGAGGCTCGCATTTCCTGTTTACTCAGTTGCAGAGTGAGGAAGCAAAAGCAGCGTTACCATATTTTGCCAAAGGCATCCATTTGCTCGCGGACCACCAATATCGTCTCTCTCTAGCTAAGACGGCTTTTACAAAGCCCTCTTTAAATATCAACGGATTCGGATCTATAAAATTTCCCCACCTCTCAGTCATCTCGACCGAGATCTGTCATTGGTGCGAAAAGCGCAATATGTTTCTTTTCGCCTCTGATATACCGTCTTTTCAGCACCTATCGACGATTTCCTGTTTGGACATGATTCTATTGAAGCTCTTGGGACGGCGCAGACTTGTCCAAAGGTAGATCGTGAAGTGTCAAAATCAGCGCAAGTGAGGAAGAAAACGCTTCAACCAATCCGTCAGGTCGCTCAGCTGCGTACCCAACTGCGCCTATCCAGGCCACGCCATTCGGAAAACAGGAAGCCTCCTGTCCGATTCACAGCAGCTCGCCGGACGGGAGCTGTCTCTCACAGTAGCCGCAACCACCGCTCCCACTCCCGGTCACGGTCCAGATACCTCCGCTAAGACAAGTAAGACTCACAGGTGGCTTAGTATATCTTTTAGATCAATGGGTGGCTATTACCTCAGACCCCTTGGTCTTAGAGGTTATACAGGGTTATCACATTCCCTTGACCTCTGAGCCCCTAGCAAGACCAGAACCGTCTCTTAGCCATTCTGACAGCCTTTGGCGTGATAGCGAGATCGAGCACCTTCTTCTCAAGGGCACCTTCGTTCCGGTAGAGCCTGGCGAGGAGCAATTCTTATCACTTTCTTATCAATAAAGCCTCTGGTAGTAAACGCTTTATCTTGAATTTAAGCGGCCTAAACAGATACACTGTCCCGCCTCACTTCAAACTAGAACTTTGGCGGACGGTCATTCGCTTGATGCTCCTCTTACATGGCTACCCCCGATTTAGAGGATGCCTACTTATCGACTGCTATTTCCAGGATCCTCGGAGATTTCTTTGTTTCTAGTGACGTCGATGAACCTTTGAGTTTACGCACTGCACTTTGGCCTCTCTTTCAGCACCGTTTATTTTTACGAAGATCCTCAGGCCGGTCGCCACATACCTGCGAATAAGGGCTATCAATCTGTTATCTACCTGGACGATTTTCTCCTGTTAGGATCTTCCCTGGTCGAATGCCAGGCAAATGTCATCGCGACACTGGATCTTCTTTAGCCCCTGGGTTTCTGTATTAATTTTCTCAAATCACGCCTGGATCCGTCAACCACTTGTAAGTACTTGGGTTTTAATATTGACTCCGTAAAGCAGTCGATCTCAATTCCTCCTCAGAGACGTGAAAATCCGAGAGGACTTACAACCAGGATGATCCGCCTGAAAAAATGTTCGATAAGACTCTTCGCAAACTTTATCAGTTCGCTTATTTCTTTTTTCCCAGTGGTACAGTATAGCCTTTTTATACCAAATCCTTCGAAAGAGAGAACTTTCTAGCACTGTCTAAAAACAACGAAAATTTCTTGGCTGTAAAGGAAATCTCAGCACATCTCGGACTGGATTTCGAATGGTGGAGCAGCATTTTTTCGGATCATAACCAATCCAATAAGATACAATCTTCAGGCTTTGTTCGCGAAATTTTCTCAGACGCCTCTTTGAACGATTGGGGCGCTGCATGCGGGACGAGTCGTACCCATGAAAGGTAGTCTGACAGAGATCGGTCTCTCCATATAAACGCCTTGGTCTTTATGGCAGCCTGCAATAGTCTTCGCCGCTTCGCAGCGGATCTTCGAGAATGTAATAGAATAAGATAGCAGACGCCGAACCTAGAATTGCAAATCCGGATACGGGAATGGTCCCTCTCCAAGGAGGCATTCCGTAGGGTGTGGAAAACCTTTAGCCCATTTGAAATAGACCTTTTTTGCATCTCTAAATAATAATAAATATGAGGCCTATATTTCATGGTTTTCGGATCCGGAATTAATCGCCATGATGCATTTATTATTTCATGGAATAACTTAGAATGCTAGCTTTTCCACCCTTTCTACCTTGATTTTCTCCTAAGAAAAATAATCGACGACGAGGCAACGGGCACGGTCGTATCATGGTGGCCCTCAGAGCCCTGGTTCCCGTTGTTTCACCGTCTCTCACTGTCAGAAACACTGATCCGCTCAGCTGATCTTTCACTACTCTCGTCTCCTTTCAGGAGCCAGCACCCAGCCTAAAGGACGCTTTCCCTGGGGGTAGCGAGATTTTCAGGGAGGCCTTCAGACTTCGCTTAGTCCCTTTAGAGACCATCCCAGTTTTAATCGCTTCACTGGCTGATTCCACTACTAAGCAGTACATTTACCCCCTCAAATCCTGGTGGAAATTTTGCTACCAACGCTGTCTGCCTCTCTTCTCTCCCTCTGCGTCCCAGATGCTGGAGTTTCTCGCACAGGAGCTACATAATACATCATCTTATTCATCTCTGAATACAATGAAGTCAGCAATGGCTCTGATTTCCTACAATGAGATCGATAACGATCCCGTTGTTCGTCGTTTTTGTAAAGGAGTGGCGGCGCTCAAGTCTCCGCGCCCACAACATGATTTTATATGGGACCCCGCTCTAGAATAGCGAGGTTCGCCTCTATATACCCTTATGAGGGCGTCCCCCTCAGATCGGATCACTATTAAATTAGCACTTTTATTAGCGCTTGGAACGAGACAACAGGCTCAGATCCTCGCCTCTATTAGACTCAGATCTCGATAAATCAGAAATTATTAATTCGCTGTCCGAATCGGACGAAAACTTCTGCTTCAGGATGTTACCAGCCCTTCCTCGGTTTTTTTTTTGCGTATCTTAGATCAAGAGGATCTAGGTATAGTGCTTCTCACGGAACATTATATTGAGAGAACCAAGTCACTGCATCCATCCTCTGGCGACTTCTTATCCATCTCTCTATTCAAGCCTTTCCGAGCAGTCACAGCTCAAACTCTCAGTTGGTGGATAAAACAAGGACTGCGAGAATCTGGAGTCGACACCGAAACTGTCTCGGCACACAGCACCACACATGCCTCAACATCTAGAGCAGCACAAAGAGGAGTCGCTTCACACCCGCTCAAGCGTGCGGCAGGTTGAACAGAAGAATCTAAGATATTCGCCAATTTCTATAGCAGGCCTACTATCAACTTCGAGGATTATAGTATTGTTATCCTTCTATCATGAGGGAATCCTCCGCCGGCATTGCCATCCTCCTTCAGGGACTTCACCTCCAACAAAGTAAGATAAACGACCCACCTTTACAAGGAGATCAATATAATTCTACCAGCTATCTCTCAGGTTTACTATGCTCCTGGAATATTTTGTGTTTTTTATACAGATATATTCCTATCTTAAGGGATATCATCTTCTGGTGAACAAGCTCACAGTTTATCTCTCTTACAATTACTAGATATAATAATCGCCAAATCGCGCCTTTGAACATCTACATAGTTATTTCCATCCGGACGAGACTTTAAGGGGCATAATTGATAGATTGAACGAACTTACCTGTGAAGTTCGATCCTAATTATGCCCCTGGTCTCGTCCGGATGGGATAAAACCCACCTCCTCATTGCTTGCTTTTATTAGCGTTATCCTAATCTGGTGTTTAGCTTCCCTGCCATTTCTAGTGATTTGTCTCAGGAACTTTAAACTTATGAACATGGCGTCACCGGTGCCGTGGAAGACGGCCCCGGAAGATGGCGGCAGTAGACATGGGCGCCACCTGAAGCGCACGTTTTTGCTATTGGCGGTGGCGCCAATTGATTGCTTTTTGAACACTGTTGTCAGAGCGCGTGCAGAGCACGACTACATAGTTATTCCCATCCGGACGAGACCAGGGGCATAATTAGGATCGAACTTCACAGGTAAGTTCGTTCAATCTATCAATTTTATACCAGTTATAAAGGTAAATTTTTATGATTTTATTTTTTTATATTAAACAGTATATTTAGCTCAATTGACACTAGTCATTTTATTTGTATCTTTCTAGAAAAATACGTTTAATGGATAAACATCCGATTCTACAGCCGCAAAACATTTATATGTATACTAGAAATGGACAAAGTGGGTGCAAAGTATAGAAAGTTTTACTTTATTCTTGGCAACAACATTATTTAACATTTTTTATGATTAGTCATACATTAGTTTTGTTTTTTTTTCAAAGTCTATTATCTATACATTAAGATATTTTTCATTTTATAAGGTAACGTTTAATTGAGTCGATTCTCTATCTTGAAACAAAGTGAAAATTTCCAAAGCGAATTTATTAGAATACTTACAATTTCATTGATAAATATCGAGTAAATTTGTTCATTTTAATAATTTTTATCTTGTTTAAAGATACAGAATTAACCTCCTGAATTAACAGTATTTTAGTTTATCGCCTGTGCAATTGTCAAACAAAGACTATTCTAAGACAACTAATTTAATTCCGAAAATAATATATATTGTGACAAAAATTTTTGTGATAACAGTTAGTAATTAAAAATATAGTATAAGTATAAACTTAATAATATAAGTATGCTATCAAATGTTTTATTATCCAAAATAATTAAGTATAAAATTTTTGTTGATTTATGTTGAAAATTAATTTTTGATAATTTTAAGTTAATGCGTATAAGACTGAATATATATATACAGTTTACTTTTTAAAAGTTTTAAATTTATTAAAACAAAAAATATAGAATCAAATTAAATACGCTTGTCACTCTTATATGATTAGCTCATAGGTAATTTACGTTGTTGCAAATTATTTGTATTTCTATATTTTTTATGATAAAATAATAAAAGATAAAATTAAGTACATATTTTAGAATATTATATTATTCATACAGTAAATCACTATTAAATCCTTCATGTACACGTTCATATTGCCATGTAACTTCGCCTTCAGGTGATAATAAATATTTAGTTAAAGTTTCTCGTTGTTCATAGGCTTCACGAGTTACTCTATGTGCACTAGTAGGTCTTAAACCTTCAATATTTGACATTTCATCTCTCCATATTCCTGGAATTGTTCTTCTGATATCATCATCATGGTCAATAAAATTTGATGAGCAATAAGTTTGTTCACAAGCAGGCTGTTTTGCATTTTCGGTCATTAAAAAATTATGCAAAATTATACATGCCATGACTATTCGATCTACTGTTGACGGATAAGCACATATTGGACGACGAAGTATTCGCCATCTTGATACCAAAATGCCGAAAGCATTTTCAATGACGCGTCTTGCACGTGACAAACGATAATTAAATATATTTTTATCATTACTTAAAAATCTACCAGGATATGGACGCATTACATTTTTATGCAATTGAAAAGCTTCGTCACCAACGACAAAATAAAGCAAGTCTATATTCGATTGAGGTAATTTTCTAGTTTCATGAGATTTGTTGAGTGTTCCATCATACAGTGCTTTTCCAAATACCGATTTAGATAATACTCCAACATCACAATCACTACCAAAAGCACCCACATCAACTAAAGTAAACTTATACTCATGGTCACACATGGCCATAAGCACTATACTAAAAGTTTTCTTATAATTAAAATATAGACTTCCAGACTTTGGTGGTGCTTGTATCTGGATGTGTTTACCATCTATTGCTCCTATTGTGTTCGGAAAATTCCAATTTTGCCAGTATCCTGTGCTTATGTTTTTCCATTCGTTTAATGTTGGTACCTTAAACAATATTAACATTATAGTGAATATCGGAACCTGTAATCAGAACTGCTTATAAATAAATCAACTAAAGACAAGAGCAATATAATTACAGTCAAATATAGCCCGAGCGGATTTGCACTGACCTAAGTTGGATTATTAATCTATTGATTGACGTTACATGGGCCGGTATTAATAGTCAGTTTTTATTTCGAGACAGTTAATGTTTTAAGATGCTAATATAATCTCTGATTGATCTTAAGACTGTACTTAAATATAAGACTTAAATATAAGACTGTACTTAAACAGTCTTAAATATAAGAATCAGTTGTAAATACCAGCCATATTTTATCAATAATAGAACATACAATGTCATTAATCCAACCCAGGTGATCGGTACAAATTTGACCTAAAAATGCTATCGGATGTTCGAAATAATCAACATGTAAATAAATTTATCTCACAGAAATATGACTGCGTGCCAATTACTTTCAGATTAGCAACACAATCAATCTGAAATACTATATATATAATAATCCCTTCAAATTTAATTAGATCGTTGGTGTGATGCTACTAATATTTTAACATCTGTAAATAATTTCATTACAAAATCAATTGATTGATACCTTAAGATATTCAGTGCCCAATACATTTGAAATTATTTCACATGTTTCTCGAATCACAGAATGTGCAGTTGATAATCCAACACGGTATGCTAACGCTATGGACGTCACTTGATCACCCGATGCAAGATATCTACTTTCGCATGAAAAAATAACATTATCAATAGAGAAAAATTTATATCAAATTATATTCAGACTATTTTACCTGAGTGTCATAATAAGACGTTGCTCTGGAGGCAATGCTCGCCAATTATTTTTTTGCAAGTAAGGTCGTACTTTTGAAAGTAATAAGTTAAAAGTATCTTTATTCATCCTAGTATATTTAAAAAATATATCTGCATCATATTTCAATTCTTGAAACAGATGCATAAAATCTCCTTGATAAGATCTCATATTATTAATGGGACGAATCCACCATCTTCTTTTATATCTTCTTAAGAAACGATAACTTTTTTTTTTTAATATCATATAATAGTAAAGTTGTAATAGCAGTAATGTAGTTGCATATAATACATGTTCATCTTCATTCATGTTAATGATTTTAACATATGCCTTTTACAAATTTTAGAACGATTATTTAGAATACTTCTACCACCTCAAATTAATTAATCCTGGAATTAATCGAACAAATGTTGAATGTAAGCGACTGACGTGTCATTGAAAAATAACAAAATAATTTATAGCGAATACAAAAATAATACTTCACAAAAACTGTGTACATACATGCTACAGCAAGTGATATCTATTAATTTTATGTTCGTTATAATCTGTTTACAAAGAAGCTAGTATTTCCTGTAACACTGACGAAGCAACTAAAGTAGTTAAAAGTTCTTATTTAATTAAAACTTATTCGACGCATATATTCAATCAAAACGAAAGAATCTGACAAAAAACGCAATAGCAGTTAAACCTCGTGAAACAAGTTATCAAGGTTAGTTTCTGTATGCTTAAGCATACATTATGCATTTGTCTAGATAGACCTTATTGTGATTATGATTATGCATATGGTTATGCGGCTATACAAGTTTGTGTGGATATACCTTTAGGGTCTCAGACAAATTTGCATAAATGCATAAACATATTGATAAGAAAATTGATTGGTCTATGAGCAAATGCATAAGGAAATGGATCAATCTATTTCCTTATGCAATATGTTTATGTAATTATGCAAGTTTGTCTGGATAGGCCCTTAGTGTTGCAATTAATGTCATCTAAAGTTAATCCCTAACAAAGAGTATAAATAATAATGTATAAACATTTTTTTAATTCTGTGAAAACTCATAAATGAAATGACGTTTTGATATAGAAAAATGCTCACAAAATGTGTAGAGAACCATCCAGAATTTTCAGATCCATTTCTTTGAGAATTCTTGGAAAAGCATGCGCATTCTAACATATTTTTTAGCAAAATTGTAACGTAATTTATTATATTATTTTCACTCAAGAATGCAATGTGGGACAACATTGCTGACACTTTAAAATGCTCAAGAAAAGGACCGATAAAAAAACCAAACGAATGGACTAAGGTATATAAAGTTACAGTAACAATTAATATTTATATTTACTTTTTGAATGTACATTTACATATTTGTAGTGTTGGAGAGATTGGAAAAGTGCTGTTTCGAAAAAAAAGCTGACCAAAGGAGGCACATGCAAGGAACAGGAGGTGCACCACCAAAAGAAGTTTGTCTTGGGCCACTAGGAGAAGAACTGCTTATGATTCTAACCGATGAAGCAGCTGGATTGCACGGTGCCCAAGGTGGTTTTAGTAGTACATTGGAATCGATTCCTTTGACGACAGACAATAAAAAAACTTACATGAAAACAACACACCTACAGAACATATCAGCATATCAAAACACTTCACTAATAAGGAGATGAAAACAATTAGTACCTCTTTTAATTTTGATGTACGTAAATCTTTAATACATTTGTTTCTGAACTTTCTTGATGTGATTACAAAAGCTCTAGCTATATACTTCAGAAATACGATTATTATGAAGTTTTTAAATACAAGTAATATATAAGTAATATATAATAGTAAAATATAAGTTTTAAAACAATACTCGACATATATTTGTTACAATTTTAGTAATTGCAGAAACCTGAATTTATATGTATTAGTGGGGTGATCCCGATTGATCATGGCTCGATTGGACACCATCAATCACAGCGACCGATGCTTAGGAGCTTTGTAGTCTCAAGCGCTGTGAGTGGCTCCTGTCCAATTGAACCGTGTCCAACTGGGTGCCACCCTATTCACCACCATCAAGGCATCATTCATCGAAATCATCTTACTCTCCACTTCCATCACATTCACCACAACGTCCTCATTCTCCACACTCGATCTCACAGTCTCCATCACATTCATCACCTCAGTTGCAACATCCGTCACATTCGCCACCTCATTATCCACTTCCTTCAGATATTCCATGGACATCACATTCTTCTCTACTACCATCACACTAAATTTCTCCTGCATCACATCTTACATCTCTTCGAAATCTTAGAATATGCGACAACAATCAGATAATGGTGCACATTCGTTGAATATTCCACAAATTAACGAAGCAACTCTCGACAAGCAGAGGTCTCGGGGGAAAAACCGATGTAATAAAGAAAACATTCAATATAAAGGTATTTCTGAGGCTTGTAAACTTAAATATATGTACATTATTGCATATGAATGTAATAAACAAATAGTAGCACCTACTAACAAAAAGATATTACAGCCGTTGTAATATAGTTGCAAAAATATTAGACAAAACTGTGTAAACAGTTAAGAAAACTACACTATAATTGTGGTATTTTTCTGGAATTTATAAGTATTATTACATGATAAATAATAATAATTACAGATTCCAACAAAATATCATAATCATGATATATTTTTTGTATGAAATATTGTGATATTTGTTACAAATTTATGTTATTTTTTAGAAAGTACAGTATGCTTGTCCATATAAAGTGTTGACGAATTTCAGGACATGGACCTCACACTGCTGCAGAAATAGCTGTGCAACAGTTGCAGTTCATGAAGAATCAACATGAAGACCAACAACAAAGATGGAAAGAGCAAAAAGAATTTGAGAATAAAGTTATTAATTTAAAAGAAAAAAAACTTGAAATTCTGTAGCAATTGGTGCAGAAAGTTAATCAACTCTATGAAACTTTTTAATTATAAAAAGCGTTACTTTACTTATACCAATAATTATATACCAAAGTGTTACTTTTAAGGAATGTGATCTTTATATAATGCAATATTTTATATGTAGTTAAGTTATACAGATATTTAAGTTGTTATTGAATATGAATTTGTAATACTGCATAAGTGTTTGCAATAGATACATTGTATAGAGGGTACAATGTTACATAATAATGAAATTGAGTTAAGATTTTATGTTTCTATTCATTTTTATATGTTGTTAATAAACCACTTGTTGCAACGTTTATTACTCTATACCTTTTACCATAACTTCATTTATGTATTTGAAATGGAACGTGATGAAAAAAAATGCACTTATATTCAATTTGTAAAAATATATAAAAATAGGAATATCAACAACTACATAATGCTAATCATTATTATTAAAAAAATAAGTCCGAGTAATCTGTTCTCGCACATCATGACCTGTAACAAGAATGTTTTGGACATCATTAAATCTTTCCTGATTTGCGTGATTACGATCTATATCAATTTCGTCCAAATAAAAATCTTCCACTGTCCCCGGTAACTTCTACTGAATACAAATATTGTGCAGTACTGCGCAAGCATTAACAATCACAACTGTAACAAACAAATATTGTCCACAATAATTTCGGTCAATCTGATATGTTTTATTAAGGAGGATGTCATGCTTAATCTGACTACTTCTTAAAAATATAATTTAAAAAATCCTATTTCATTACAAAAAATTATATTAATTCTTTTTTAATTCTTTCCAAGGTAGCCAATTACGACATATATAAATGAAGCATTTATATAATTAAAATAAAAAAAAAAATTTCAGGGGTGTAATGCAGTGTCCGATCTTTTCGCAAGCATCTCCATCTTCCTTTCAACACCCCAATACATCTTTCAATGGTTGATCTTGCTCGGACATGGTGTTCTGTATACCTTGTTGATGGACTTCCTTCGGGTTCGTGTAATTTCGGAGTCATTAAATTAGGCATCAAAGGGTACCCAGAATCACCTGAAGAAGAAGTACAATAATGAACTTTATTGTATTATATCGTAATATATGCATTCAATAGTTTTATTATAATTCTATATATACCTAAAAGATCCAAGATCCCTTTTCTTCGTTGACAGTCACAGTATTAAGGTGATTATATAACTGCGATGCCCGGAAAACTCTTGCGCCATGAGTTCTACCACCCTTCAAGGCATTAATCGTTCTTATTCTCATTTCGAAATCGCACATACCTCCATTTCATAAATCATCCACTTTTTACATCTTATTATATATTGCATATGATGAAATTATTGTCACATAACTTGATTTCTACTTACTAATAGAACATTTAGAGAATGATACAATTTCTTATTGATATATAAATGTTCCCGTTCTTGGTTTGGTGGAACTATCGCAACATGCGTCCCATCAATAACTCCGATAACGCCAGGGAATTGATATGTCGCCTAAAATCTGGAATGATATTTTTATAATTACCATTGTACATGTACTTTATACATTTTTATATATTACATACAGTATAATAATAGAGCATAGATCTGGAATTACTGGTATATAGGATACTACTTTTCTTTAATTTGTTGCTTGCTTTTCTCTGAAATTGGAAATTGCACCCATCGATCCATAAGGCGTTGTAATGCATTAGCAGTACGACGAATCGCACCACTGACTGATGCTTGACTCATCGATGTATCATCACTTTTTCCAACTCGCTTTTGATGTAAACCACTTGCAAAGAAATTAAGGGCTGCAAGTACCTACAACATTTAAATAAAATATTAATATAGTTATACTGAATTTAAATAATTCAAAAACTATTGTATGCTCTCTCTATCAATGATGAGTATTATAAGAGATACACATTTAGAAATCTGTATAGGGGAAAGTGGGGGAACTGTGCGCAGCGGATAATTGTGCGCATCCTGGTTTGGTACTTTTCCAATATATGAAGACATCACCGTGGCGAAATTTTTACGCAGGAAGTCGTCCTCATAAGATATAACTACAAAAGATACGACGTACATATATCACTAGCCAGAGAAATACAAAAAAGTGAAATTACATCTTTTCTTGTTATTTTAGCATTCAGAAAATAAGGTGGTAAGTCCGTATTTTTAATTTGTTTGTTTAAAATTGTATATGTTATTAAAGTACGTTATTATGTGCATCTTTTGAGCTGTTATTTATTAAGT
>NW_017296467.1:426-2492 GCF_001594075.2 Trachymyrmex cornetzi | reverse complement strand
CACTGAGAAAAAAAAGTTATTAATTTGACTAAATGCGTTTAGTTCGTAATGAGTATTTACTTCAAATATTTATATATTTAGATTAACAAAATATTGTAATTCAAAACATGTTATTTGTTTGAATTAACAAACATTTTGTTGAATTAATAAATATTTGCTTGACAGTCTGTGACCGCTACATTTAGTTAAATTAACTAATATTTTTTTGAAACAGCAACTTTTTTTTCTCAGTGTATGTGCATTATTATTATATTAGTTTTGTATTTTTTCTTAACATATACAATGTACATTTAAAACATGTTTAATATATATTTATATTGCAATATAATGAATGTATGTTCCGATTTCTATGTCAACATTCCACAATTCATTCATTTCTTACGACTTTTGTTTTGTGCATAATTACCCGACGCGCGAGAAATTTTTTAGCTTTTCCTTTTTTTTTCTTTTTGCCAATACAACCTTATTGAATGAAAATCTGTTAAAGATAAGAATACGTAATGGTAGAAGAACATTTACAGTTTCTATTTCCATATTTATATCGCTTTGACCTTAGCAAACCATCCTAAGAAAATAAATATCCCTTAGGTGCGCACATTTCGCCCACTTTCCCCTATACGAACTATCCTTACATTTGGATGTAATGGGATTGCAGTAGCATTTACCCCATTTTCCATATATGGTACCAGTTGTTCTATTAAATTCCTTGCACTCCCAGCTTAACCTTTAATTAATTTTTATTATTATTATATTATATGCTACCCTTTATTATTTACTTTTACAAAAATATGTAAATATAACCTCAAAATTCATTATATTATGTAGATATACATACCTGTACATTTGTCGAAATTCATTTTCAGGGATAGAAAAAGGATTGCTCACATCCCTTAAAAACGCTGTTTTAATTTCAGAGCGCGTTTTTCTACCATGTGTACTCTGTCTTCTTCGAGAATAGCACACATTGCTATATTTGCCATGTTTATAATTGCTTTATAAATATTCACGTCAATGGAAATCTTGCTTCCTGTTGGCTTTCGCAACTCAATCTCACTCTATCGCCATCAAAAGACTTGTCGAAAAGTGACGCGTTATAATTCTGACATTTTCACAATGTAACAATTAACGTGATACCGAATAGCACTCACTTCTAACATATTCACCACATTCAGTTTTCGTGATATGCCCCAAGATACAGAATCGATCCCAAAATTAGTAAGACTAGTAATCAACATAAATTGGTGTTCCATACATAACTTATCTTAACCTAAACAAATACATATTATTAGCACAAATTTAATCTCGAAAATCAGTTTAGTAAGATTAAGGGGTTATGCCTACCTGCATGGTCGAAAAAACACGTATTCTTGGGAATTTTTTTTTGAAAAAAATTGAAGTGCTTTTGAAATGAATGTTTATGTTTTCAAATATATGTATTTCGAGAATAATTCCGTATTTTTTTTTATTGCAAAATATTGACAAATAAGGAAGATGTGAGTAATCTCTCAGAAGCAGATTTTCTAGAAGCGTTTTGCGGTGATCACTCTAGCTTTGAGCTGTTTTATCTCAAATCAAAAAACCCAACAAATTTAGTTAATATATAAGATTATCTAGTGCTCGATCGTCCATTTTTTTCGAAAAATTAATTTGCCACAAAATGGAGGCTGATCAAATTCGAAGGTACGATTCTGCTGCCAAAATTAATTCGTTTTATTACCAGTAAAAAGAATACGCTACAAAAAAAGCCACGATCGGGCACTAGATTTTTTAGTATTAAAGAAGCCTCCCTTTACGGAAAAAACTCTTACAATTTTTTGAGTGTTTACACACTTTAAAAAACACTGAAAAAATACACTCAAGGTAACACTCAATTAATGATTATTTTGGACGCTCAACCTGAGTATAACTCTCAACTTGAGTGTTATTGATGACTTGAATGTTGAGTGATAATCTCAACTTGATAGTTAAGGTCAGCGGAACACGATGCTTTTTTTCCTGCTGGATTGCTAGCTGGATTTGCGTGCTTGCTACCGTGTTGGCAACAGTGCTGACTGTGCTATTGGCTG
>NW_017296467.1:0-337 GCF_001594075.2 Trachymyrmex cornetzi | reverse complement strand
GCCCTGAGGAGTCATGAACTTTACCGATAAATATTTTGGTTCTATTGCACAGTCGGCACAAAATATTGTATTTTTGAATTTCGCGTACTCGCATGGGTTTACAAGCTTCCCAGCGGCCATCTTCAAATGAAACGGCGTCGTGATTGGTTCTACAATAAGCCAGCATGAAATCAAGCAAGAAAAATAGCACCGGTTCTATCACGAAAATCCAACGGATCAGCCAACAGCGGGGCCTGCAAGCCATACAATTTCCAGCATAGCAGCCAGTTAGATTGCCAGCACAGTAGCACGCAAGCAATCCAGCAGGAAAAAAAGCATCGTGTGCCGCTGGCTTTAC
>NW_017296466.1:30552-30805 GCF_001594075.2 Trachymyrmex cornetzi | reverse complement strand
GCATTTCTCTCGACAAAAATGTTCGGAAGGCCATTAGAAAAGGAATGTATATGTTTGAGACTTACAACTCGTGTGGGAAATATGCGAAAAAAATTCAAATAGTTGCAAAAAACAGGTTTGTCGCTTATACAACGAAAGCTGTCAATTGTACGTATTACCAGATGAAATTAAGAATAATGTCGTATACAAAATTAGCTGCAACGATTGAAATACCTATAAAATGAGTTGAAATATCACTGTGACTCTAATTTTA
>NW_017296466.1:29437-30383 GCF_001594075.2 Trachymyrmex cornetzi | reverse complement strand
ACCGTGCCGCTCGGCGACTCGTGCGTACCTGATTTCGTGCGTTAAAATTTGCTGAATTTACATTTTCTCGGTTTGGGTAGCTCGACGAGATCTAAACAAATAGCTTAGCTAAATGTTTCGCAAAGTAATTCTAACCACGAAATTTTCATGATTTTATGCTTTAAACTTAACTGCAGCTTACAAAATATCAGGTAAACACGTATGTCATATGTTAATCAAATGCTTTGAAGCATTCGTAGGTTTTAGACAAATTGTGTAACGGCTTTTCAATATGGAACGTCGTTTTGCTATTTTTATTTTATGTCAGCAGTAGTTGCTTTCTTATCTTTCAAAGAATTGATAAAAATGAAACAATAAATTAATTATACGTCGAAAATATATTAGCAAAATTTGTATCATTTATTCCTGACATTTAAGTGTGGTTTGTTTAAATACAAATTTTGCTAAAATATTTTAGACGTGTAAATAATCAGTAGTTTTATTTTGTAATACTTCGATATAAGAAAAAAGTCACTGTTAACATAATGTTAATATTTACAAAATATTGTAATGTAATATTTGTTGATAATGCCAAAATTTTTTTTAAATTACTTTTTTCAATTCAAAATAATTGTATTTTGTTTATTGAGGAATCTTTATTTTATTATGCTAATGTAATTACAATTGTGTCATTGTGATATAAATCGTCGTATACGATTCATGCTAGATATGAGTTGAGTTTTTTGTATTCCTAGGTCATTAAAGATTGTAGATGAGATTCATGTACATCTATTCAAAACTACTGTGCAGAACAAGCATATAATATCAATTGTCAGAAAACTGATGATTTTCTCAGTGTCCACTTAGAAATAATGTTGAAGCTTTTGTAGAGTAATTATTAGAACAGTAATTGAAGTACGTAAAATATTACATTAGAATAATAAGATTACGTTAGAATAAAATATCT
>NW_017296466.1:27592-29057 GCF_001594075.2 Trachymyrmex cornetzi | reverse complement strand
CCCAGACGCTAACTAGAAATGGATCTTTGGTGTCACAAGTTCTGTTATGGTAATACGGAACAAAACTTTTTAACTTCCGAAGAATGGTTGACGGAAACAATGATAGATAGTTTTCATGCACTACTCGCAAGAAATTCTGATTATGCACCTCGACCTGTATGGTTGACAATATTTCCCGATCGGATTGTTCCACTCGATAATTCGAAGAAGAAGCATTTGCAAATATTGCTCAGTGATTTCGGTGGCGGACATTGGGTTGTTTGTCATTACGACACAAAAAATGTTATTATATACGATTCTCATGAAGGTAGCCGTCATGCAAATAAACGAAATTTGAATGTAGAAATTCGAGTTTTTGTGGACAGATTGTTTCCCTTTCATGACTTCCAGAACAATCCATTAGTATTTCCTGAAGTACAGTCGCAAGGCGATGGTTATAATTGTGGTCCTATGGCGATTGCGATTGCTACATCGATTCTATTCGGTATAAATCCTTGCATCGTGACGTTTGATCGATCTTTTTAAGATCTCATTTGTTTACAATGTTTGAAAGATAAACAATAACACATTTTCCGTATCTCTATGATTCAATTGATCCATTAACGCTATTGCCGTTGGAGACGTTGAAAAGACGAGAGGCGGATGCATTGTGAAAGAGACTTACACGTAGCAAGGAAACTGAAGAACAGCATTTGGAACGACTCGAAAAAGATGCTTTTTCTCATAGAGTTAAATATGTTATGAATTCTGAAATAAAGTGTCAGAAGGAACGTGATCGATACGAAAAAGATCCTGAAACAAAACGTCAGAAGAAACGTGATCAATACGAAAAAGATTCTGAAACAAAACGTCAGAAGGAACGTGATCGATACGAAAAAGATCCTGAAACAAAACGTCAGAGGGTACTTGATGCATACAAAAAGGATATAGAAAATAAACGGTGCATCAAAAGAAAATACTATTTGAAGAATGCTGGTCGTGAAAGAGATCGCTAACGCAAGTTTAGACAAAACCATTCCGACCCAAAAAAATTGTACAACAAAAAGTACTACGTAAAATGTGGCGGGAAGTATATCGTACAAAGACGGAAGATGATGAAGAGATTGAAGGAAAAATTCAATACTGTCCGGTCTTGGCAAAAGTGTTTCAACTTTCCAAAACGCTCAGAGTGATATATTCGACTGATGTTGAGAAAAATTAAAAAACCATTGGTATGTGCTCGATTGGAAGCCGAACAAATGTTCAAGTGGTGCGTAATCAAAAAAATCGTACGTCGATGCAGCAAGAAAGGTGTATTCGTATTTGAAGAATGCTGCTGAAGCTGCGCTATTGCGATTCAATGAATGTAAGACTTTGAAACATTCAAAAAACGATCGAATTAGAGCTCTTTGTGGCTCATCGAAACATACTTCGTTTTCCGAAGCGTACTTTTATGAAACTGCTTACGAGCAAGGTAAAAAGTTTG
>NW_017296466.1:25447-27390 GCF_001594075.2 Trachymyrmex cornetzi | reverse complement strand
ATTTTCCTTTCGTGAGGAATATTCGAAGAAATGTTTATAAATTGATAGGCATTTATAAGCAGTTTCATCAATTGTTTTCAGCTTTGAGATTTGTCAATATGGATAAATTGTTTCAAATTTGCAATGATTTAAAGAATAAAGCAAGATGTTATCCAAGAAATGTAACGGATGTTAGTTTGGACGAGGAAAAGATTTTCTCGCAAAATTACGAAGCGTTTAAAGTTATGAAAAAGCGATTCTTAGATCTATCACGTTTTCCTTGTATCTCTTGCGAAAAATTATGTGTGAGTAGAGACGTTTCTAAATTTGAGAAGTTGAGAAAAACAATAGGCAGACCTTTCTGGAAAGATCTGATGGCCCACGTAACAGTAAATAATAGTGATACTGAATTCATTTGTAAGTTTTGTTTGGGCAAATTTCACAAAGGCGTGTTGCCTTCAATTTGCGTTTTAAATAATCTTGCCGTTAAACCATTACCAGATGTTTTGTCGGATTTTAATGATTACGAGAAAATGTTAATCAAGAGAGTGAGCAGCTTCCAAGTAGTACAAACGATGGGTGCTGTTTCCAACAAACATATGCCGCACAGACAAATGATTCGCAAAGTAAAAGGTAGAACATTTCATTTGCCTCTGCCTTTACAAGAAACTTTGGATAAGGTATGTCCTCCGGAAGATTCTATCAATTTGAATCACGAATTGTACATCCTAGTTCGAGGTATACCTAAAAAGTCTAAAGTTGTTTGGGAAAATTTAGTGGATATTAATAAAGTGTACAAGGCTTTACAATGATTGAAAGACCATAATCCTCACTACTCGAAAATTCGTCTTCCAGCGTCGGCTGACGATCTTATAAATGATAAGTTACCACAAACGGAATATCGGATCGTTCATGACGAAAGCGATAGTGATGAAATAGAGGAGGTGGTTGAGGCGCTGTCGAGGTGTACTGTACATAACAAGCATAACGAAGATAACAATAATGAAACCGTTTTAAAACGTAAAGCTTTCCTCACGCAAATTACTACAGATTCGGGTATTAATGATCAGTATACAATATACCCAATGCACGCAAAAAGAATCGGTAACGAATCTGCATTGAAAATCTATCAAATGTTGAAAATTGAAGATGTTCCAATGGATAATTGTTATAAATATCTGGATGTCATGTGTTTCCCCGATTTATATCCCGAGGGTGTCAATGGACAACGAGAAGATAGAAACTTTGCATTGCCGGAATATTTATTTGTCAGAGCGCGGTTGATGTCGAAACACAGTAGATTCAGAACGAATCTGCAGTATTTGTTCTTTCTTCTGAAGGATGCTAACTACCGACAATTGAAAAATGGAATGTATTATACGATGATGGTTGCTATTTTATTATTAAGGAAATTGCAACCGCGTATAAAGGAGTAGATCTGCTTCCAATAACTAAAAAAAAATATATATCTTTTACTAAACATGTCGATAATAGAAAAATTGATCAAAAAAATTGTGTGCAATTACGTTTCATAGATTCATATAGATTTTTCGCTTCAAGTTTAGACAAATTGTCATCTTTTCTCAACAATGATAAGCTGCGGGTACTGCGACGCGAATTTTCCCATTTATCCGAAGAAAATTTTAATCTTTTGACTTGAAAGGGCGTTTTTCCGTACGAGTACATTGACTGCAGCGAAAAATTGAACGAATTACGCTTGCCATCTCGCGAGGCATTTTACAGCTCATTGACTGACAGCACGGTATCTGAGAGTGATTACGCGCACGCCGTCAACGTGTGGCAGCGGTTCTCCATCCAAACGCTCGGCGAATATAGCGACCTGTATCTAAAAACAGATGTATTGTTGTTAGCCGTCTTTGAGAATTTCCGCGACAGTTGCATCGCGAGTTACGGGCTCGACCCCGCATACTATTACACCTTACCTGGCTTCACATGGGATTCCA
>NW_017296466.1:25112-25318 GCF_001594075.2 Trachymyrmex cornetzi | reverse complement strand
TACGATCCATCGAAACCGTCATCGTACTTGATGTACTATGACGTCAACAACCTGTATGGCTGGGCAATGTGTCAACCATTGCCCTACGCCGATGGGTCGACGACGTGCACAATTTCGATTTTACTACTGTTACATCCCTACTCCCGTGGGTTGGGCTACCTATCGGGCGTGTCTCCAGGTGGCGGATAGGAGGACGCCCGGAGGGG
>NW_017296466.1:18932-20186 GCF_001594075.2 Trachymyrmex cornetzi | reverse complement strand
AGTACGGCTGGGAAGACACAATGGACTTGGTCTGCGTGTCGTTGGTGGGCCCCAATTAGGGGCTGCCTCCCAGGATACTATTATTATTATTATTATTACGTCCAGACTCCACTGTTCTTTTCTTCGAACCTTCATCATCACCATAAAGGTCATCAACAAGTAACACCAGTAGACCAACTGTATTTGTCATAGGAAGTTTCGATAGCTGCGAGCCGATTAACGTTCGCCTCTTTTTTTATCCACTTGGGCACAGTCGTTAAGGATTATAACCGAAACAGCGGTTGTTCTTAATATATGACAAGAGTGGCTCTATGACTATCGAACATCCAGCAACTGGTCGATGACGAAGAATCATCTAAGACACATATCCCAGTATCCCTTTTCACAACCGATACCCTTAATCCTAATCCTAGATAAACCTAATCCCACACACTAGACTTGCACACGGCACTCCTAATTAGCGAATATAAAAGGAGGGCCTTCGCGAACAGAACAGTTTTTCAAAACTCCTTACTTAGAGCGAACCTCTGCCGGTCCGGTAATCGAATTCAGTAAAAGTCAGTCAAAGTTATCGTCGGTCCGCGACCAGATCGCAATCAAATCAGCGCGATCAGTGATCCTAGTCGCCGCAAAAAAGTTTCGAGTGGAGACATCCAACCGAGACCACTTCGGGGTCCAATCCATCACACGACATCCACCAAGAACGGACCACCAATCATTGCGAAGTCTGCCTCAGGAAGTTGCTAAACAGCAGTAAGTTACTATTTTTAAATTATTTACCTCGCGAATCTATAGATCACTCTCTAACAAAACATTAACCCTCTCAGTCTCTGCACTCTCAATTTTGTTTCCATAATTCACCTATCATCCTTATCCTTCCACGTTCATCGATTTCTTCGATGAACTCTATACCCCTTATTTGGAAGTTCGCTTAATACGCGAGCTTCACTCTTTGATTTCCCTTCCCCTTTGTTAAGCAGAGCCTGACATTAAATTATGACACTTAATTAATCGTAGTGAGTGATCGACAACGCGCACGCCCTTCCCGTGCAGCCAGGCGGCTACGCGGCCTACGCTTAAGAGAAGCCCGTCGCCTATTAGATCAAGCATACCAGGAATTCCGCAAAAATTTAGTTAATAATCACAATAACTTAGATCATGATAACGCTAATAATCACAATAACGATAACTTAGATCACGATAATGTAGCTAATAATCACAATAACGATCATCCAGTCGAGAATCCTCCTCCTC
>NW_017296466.1:17641-18911 GCF_001594075.2 Trachymyrmex cornetzi | reverse complement strand
CCTGCCATTTCGGATGCCCTAACAGAACGAATCTTTCCCGACACCCCGCCTTTCACTCCAGATTCCTCTATTCAATCAATCTCTCCATCTCCTCGTCCCGTCTCTCCCGCTGATTCTTCATCAAGCTTGGAGCTCCTCCACGAACTTCCCCCTCCTCGTCCTCGCTACCATTTTCACCATGGAAATCCCCAGTCATTAGCCTCTCTTTTTTCCCAATTTCCAATATCTACTGAACCCCTTCCTCCGAATACTTATACCATAAATTTTGTTGATGCGGATCCCGATAACATCAGGAATGCCATAACCGGTCAATCACCCGAAGTCCTTATCCCTGTTTATCTTCCGCACTTCCCCCATCCTTTCTTAGTCCTCGTAGCCTTCTTTTTAAATTTCTTCCCTCCTTCCTCATGCATCATAAAAGAAATATAACCGATATAACTTTAAACACACATACATACATACACACATGCGGTTAACAAAAATTGTTTAAGTAATATTATGATTGAAATTAAATATAGCCAGTTAGTCAGTATTTGTCAGTTATACATATGTAATTTTATCTCTGGACTCTGTGAATATTTCATCTTCGAATTTATAAATTGTTGTCACATGCTATAACACTGACTGACAAGAAGCTTATACTCTGATGGTCTATCATTACAAAAAAATATATATATATATGATTTAATGGAATTGTTCATTCGTTAATATTTTGCAACGGAATTTACGCAATGTTATTTAACGTAATGTAATAGAGTCCTGACTATTTCCTAATTTAACCCTTCCACCACACACGGGGTCCCAGGGACCCCAGTCCCGGTTCGCGCTTCGATTTGACCACCTTAATATTTGAAACGGGACTTGTGGCGCCCTCTATCGGTTATTCGACACTACTAGAAGCAGATCACGCGGGGAGCATCCCCGTTTGTTGCTTATGAGGTGAGAAGCAGAGGCAAATAAAAAACTTATGATTTTTTAAGTAGAAAAGGTCATTTTTTCCATTTTTTCTTTCACATTTCCTATTTTTTTTAACAATGTTAAAAATTTTGAAATAGGAGGTGTGTGGTGGAAGGGTTAAATAGTAAAGTGTAATTATAATTTTAAGTATTAATAATCATAATGTATTTTAATTATAATTATAACAATAAAAGTAGAATATATCGAACATAAGGTTCACAATTCGCATTTATTTTAAGATTATAAGACCTCGTATCTACTCCCACCCCGCGTCAGAGATCGCATATGGTCCGGTCCCGAGTTATAAGGATTA
>NW_017296466.1:14141-17210 GCF_001594075.2 Trachymyrmex cornetzi | reverse complement strand
AAGCCAGCAATGGAAAATACCCGTTCACTCGGCGTTGATGTTGCAGGAGTACATAATACTTTTTTGGCTAGTTTATATAACGTATATATCATGTTCTCTATTTCTCCAGAAGTCTAAAATATTTTCAAAGGATGCATGTTTGCTAAATAAAATATGGCATTCCTTTTCCAAACTATTTTGCATTGAGTCAATAGAAGAAGAATGTTTATTAGCTAAGTCCACAATATAATTAGTGTTAATGTTCGTTTGCTTTTGATGATTAATTTCATTATTTTTCATTTTTGTATTTTCCGCTATTTTAGCATATTTATTTACATGTTGCTTCAAAAATTCATAAGAATTTACATCTTGAGAATCTAGATATTCTTTTACAGTATCTAAGTTTTGAAATCGAGGATCTAATAAGGAAGTTAAAACAAGTAAATCTGTAATGGGAAATCTGTGATCAAAATTGTCGAGCATTCTACTTTTCATTAATTTTATTACTAATGAATTATTTTCATCGGAACACAAATGCATTTTTAATTCACTCCTAAATAAAAGTACTAAATTTAGCGTACATGTTTTATCACTAGATAAGATTTCGACTATCTTTTTAATTTTTTCAAGAAAACGAATCAATTCATCAATTGTTTGCCATTCCAATATTGATAATTTTAGATCTTCTTTTTCCAATCGTCCCGATAAAGCATTAATTGCATTTCTGTTGTAATTTACGCTCTCCAGCATAAGCAAAATACTATGCCATCACGTAGGTACGTCTAATTTAGGTGTTTTAACTTTAAGTTTATTTTGATTCCGTTCGTTAGATTGTAAATTAAATTCCTTGTTTTCCTAACAAGCCTAAGTCATTAAGATTAAACTCATCTAAATCTAAAAATAACGGATCATTATCTTCCATTTCTAAATACTCGGATGCATTATCAACTAATAGAAGAACTTTTTGCTGTACGATGTCTATTTCTTTCTCTAAGTCGCTGAACTTATACTTTAAAATTTTTACAATTTCTCACTTTTCCAATCAAGTCACTAACTATAATATTTTTCTTAACACCATCAACAATAACTAAGTTGTGAAGACCATGACCTGAACATAAATGATTTTCATTATTCGAAATTTTAGCAACCTTTTTCATGTTTGCACCGCTGTCGGTCACAATGAAATATTTTTTATTGCTGAGGGTAAACTCATCTTTAATAGTGTCTAAATGAAATACAATGTTCTCTGCAGTATGTTTTCCAACGACTAGTTTGTTGCCTAAAGTTATACTTTTAAGATTAAAATCGTTATCTATAAAATGAAGCGTAAAACATATATAATTTCTGTGACGATAGTTATCTGTCCACATGTCGAAAGTAAAGCAGTAGTCATTAATTGCACAATTTGTGTACTTATCCATTATATGCTCTTTCATAGAAACAAAAACGTCTTCTAAAGCAGTACGACTTAAAGTCATACGTGCTGGTAAGTCTGTCCCATCTTTAATCACATTATATTTTCTTAAAAAGTCTCGGAATCCTTCATTTTCTACGATGGTGAATGGTAATAAGTCTCTACATGCCATCAATACTAAATGTCTACCGAATAACCATTTTTTATCACTTTCTTTCCTGAATGGATTCTTCGGACGGATGGTAAAAAAGTTTGTTAACTTATGTTCAGTGACTTTTCTTCTATCTTCTCTGATGTTATGGGAATCTGCTAAGTGTCTTATGAGGTTTCCCGTACTGATCGTATTACTGTACGATTTAATGACAAAACTAAAATGTAAACAAAACAAATATTATATAAAACTTTTTTAATTAATTATATTTTAAAGAATATTTGTTAAGATCTATATTAATTTGTATGACAATTAATAGTAATTAATGAAAACCTGCAATAAGCTATTAATTATAAAAATCTATAAAAAATATTTACTTCTATGAAGAAACATAGAAATGCTACGATTCATATATCATAAATAAATAATTAATGTGATAAATTAGTCAAAAAATTGATGAAAAATTGTACGGTACTTAAAATGATAAATTCAACGATGAAAATCTATGAAAACGATTTTTATTGCAGTAATATAACTGATATAAGACAAACCTCGAAAACGGTTCTTCATTTTCTTCAGACTCTGACGTTTTTTGAGCTGTTTTTAAGCAAGACAGACAAAAAACCTTAGATTGCATAATTGCGACTTTCTTATCTCCATCTTTCAATATTAACGTTCCAAAATTCTGCCATGCAAAGCTTGTTTTTGTATTAGTATTGTACAACAAGGTAATCTCATAATCCTTTACTGGTTTGTCAAAAACGTTTTCTTTGTCCATTTTAAAAATAGTCCGATAATAATAAAGAACGACAGCCGCTAAAACATAAAAGCATTCTTTTCACGTGCCAATAAAAAAAACTTGACGAGATATATTAAAAACTTTCTTTTAACATTGATTTGCATACTTATAGTTACATAGTTACATCTTAAATGGTTATATTGAATCTTGAATCTCACACAAAGTAGCCGAAACGAACTAAAACGAATCGAAATAGGTAAGTATGTATATGCGCCGCGGCAGTTGCCATCGTTATCAAGTAAGGTTAGAAAATAAAATGAATATCGCCGGCACGATTCGCGCGCCGCGGCATGACTATCAAAATGTTCGGCGGCGGCGGCGTATCTAGTTCCACCGGCGGCGGCGGCGTGGCGTGGCGGCGCACAGCTCTACATGCGAGACATAGCGTCTGATCTAACGTCCTTCCATGCTTCTCCCTTCTTATCCTTTTCTTTCCCTAAACCTTCTCATCCACATTACCGGAACTGGACGTAACACTACCATCGCGTTAGATTCGCAGATAGGCTATATTCTCGAGGTGGATTTGGAGTACCCGCAACATCTTCATGACGCGCACACTGACCTACCATTCGGTCCGACGCGAGAGAAACCACCCGGCAAACGCGATGACAAGCTCCTCGCAACATTATGCGATAAACAGCGTTACGTCATACATTATCGCAACCTGCAGCAGTGTACTCGTTATGGCCTCCGTATCGCAAAGATTCACCGTATACTGCAATTCGC
>NW_017296466.1:13232-13628 GCF_001594075.2 Trachymyrmex cornetzi | reverse complement strand
CCAGGCCTTATGAAAGATGAGAACAACGGCGCCATTATGACCGAATTCGTAGGGCTTAGAGCGAAAATGTACGCTTTACGTGTAGAAGGAAAGAAGGATTCAAAAAAGGCAAAGGGTGTCAAGAGCAGCGTTGTGGCAAAATCCGTAACGTTTGAGGATTACACATGTTGCTTGAATGACGCAATCGAAATGACGCGCAGCAGTCATGCATAAGATCGAAATTGCACGAAGTGTACACGATATCGGAAACAAAAATAAGTCCGCACGATGATAAGCGGTATATCGTATCAGGTTCCACTGACACGCTGCCATGGGGGCATTACCGATGTAAATAAAACACAATTGTATTATATAATATGTTTAATACTTATATAAATGTATAATATAATATGTATA
>NW_017296466.1:6019-6670 GCF_001594075.2 Trachymyrmex cornetzi | reverse complement strand
ATTGAGTTATAATTTCAACTTCTTACTGTTAATATTAATAAGAAGTTGAAATTATAACTCAATACTAATGTAACATAAAGGCATATAACAGAATGCGGCGTAAATCCCAGCGCGGTGTATTTGCTGGATTACCCTTATATTGTTGAGTGTGAAAATACAGGTACATGTAACTTTGTGTTTGCTGGGGTATATCTTGTTATACAGGTACGTTACATGTAACTTTGTGTTTGCTGGGGTACGTCTTATTGCACATGTAATATACAGGATGATTCACTTCTACAGAAAATCTTAAACATTTCTTATATTAAAGGAAGACATTGCATCGTTATTATTCATAAAATTAATATTAATAACTGTTAATACTCACGTTTTTATACGATACTTCGCACAAAAAATTGGAATAATAACAGAAATCTTCACCTGTATCAATCAATATAAAAACAATCTAAATTTAACATAACCTTTACATTTATAAATAATAAAAAGTGATCGCAAAAAAGGGTTTTCACCAATTTTTTAGGCCCTCAGTTTTTGGACTAAAATTTGACACAGTTTAGTTCCAAAATTGAGGACCCAAATCAATCAAATCACTTTTTAAGAAATTATATTATGAAGAAACGTATTGGATTACCTTTTATTAATGAAGATTAC
>NW_017296466.1:5368-5628 GCF_001594075.2 Trachymyrmex cornetzi | reverse complement strand
ATAAAAGTCCTTTTATAATGCCCTTTTTTAAAATTATAAAAGTCGTGCGCCCCTTTGCATCGCGTGAAAAGTCGAAACCCATGTGTAACAGTACAAATATAGACCTCATTTTGTCTCTGTGACAGATTTCCTAACCTCAATAATCATCAAATTTAACGCTTAATATCTCAGATCACAAGGCAGAACGACGTTTTTTTTACCAGATTCTTTTGTTTCATGCAAAAACGCGTGGAATGAGCCTAAGAGTGGTTTCACAAAAT
>NW_017296466.1:1486-4222 GCF_001594075.2 Trachymyrmex cornetzi | reverse complement strand
CCTAAAACGATAGATATATTTTTTTGCTAGATTCGTTCATTTCGTGCAAATGTAGAAGTATAGAAAATCACTTACATGTCCTCTATGGCATCGATGTGACAGTTTTCCTAACGTAATCATCAAGACCGCAGCACACACTTTTGCATAATAACGCATAACGCATAGTGCATAAGCGAATCAACTAATCAGAATCTTTCCTTTCCTCTTTTTCCATGAAAAAGAAGAATTTTGATTGGTTGATTCCTTTATGCACTATGCGTTATGCGTTATGCAAGAGTGTGTGCTGCGGCCTTCAGCCACCGAAACAGACGCATGTGCGATGTGACCATGCACATGTACATTGCCAGCGCCACATTTGCCTCTAGCGCCGAAAAATCCAAAAGGACAAATCCCCCACCCCATAGCCCTGTTGACTACGACGACGACGACGTTTCTTAAATAAAAGTTTCAAGTTCGGATTTTGCAGCATTTTGCGTCGCAATATCTCCGCTCGTAGAGCACGTAGAGAAAAAACAAAAACACTTTCATAATATATTCCGACCGGATACAATCGATTGAGCACACTTAGAACTCGATCGGGCCAGCCGTTATTGAGATCCCGTAATCACCGTCTGGAAATTTTGACAGATTCGCGTAAAGTAGCCACGGCAGTGTCGCTTCGCTTGGCTTAGCGCCGAGACACTACCAGTGTCTCCAGATCAAAGACTGTCTTGAATTTGCTCACGCGTACCGAACCACCCACTTTATATCGCGCGGGTGCGGCAATCTTTATGCGATTGTAAACCGTAACTAAGAGTCTGTCGGCGATCGCGGGGTAACGTCAACGGGACACATACCGACAGTTCGATGCTTGCGCGCGTTGTAATTTGATACGAGACGCGGCAGGATACCGATCCATTTATAATTTCCATTGTGCGTAAATTGTTTCCACATGTCGTTCTTTAACGTACGGTTGAACCGTTCGACGACCGACACTTTCATTATGGAATACGTAGAATAATGGTTGATGTTGTGCTTCTTCAAGAGTTTCTGCACATCCGAGTTGTAAAATTCCTGTCCTTTGTCGGTCTGCAAATTTTTCGGACATCTTTTATCGTCTCGAATGATCTTTGCGATCGCATTCGTCACATCGTTTCCACTCTTGGCTTTAAGCGGCACGGCCCATGCGTGCTTACTCAGCACGTCGATAACGGTGACAATGTAGTGGTAACCTCTGTTGAAGCACGTATATGGACGCATCTCGATCACATCCGCCTGCCACAGAACATCGTATCCATGTACTATGACGTGTCTTCGCGAAAAATTTCTTCTCGCCGGAGCGTGCAATTCATTAACCAGCAGCCGTGTCTCAGACATTGCGAATAATTATTCGGTACGATGTACTTCTCGAATCGTCTTTTCAAATTCTTTTAGCAAAACCTGTACATTATTTTGTAAGGCTGCAATCTTCCTCTCGATTTCGTTCAGACGATCTTTCAAATCTTGAACACTCTGCTGCACGTATCGCTTGTTTGCTGCGTCAGCATCATCTACCGGTAGCGCTACTCGTCGAATTCTGCGCGACTTTGCATCAAAGTCGACTGCGACTATACAAAGAGCGTTATCGCGCACGTAATTTCTGAGCAATCCACGCCACTGATAGTATGATTCGCTTCCTCCTCCAAGCGATAGTCCAAACTTGTTGATCGGCATTGTGATGTCGACTGAACGATGTGCGTAGAACGAGGTTAATTTATAATCAGACCGGCTTCGCGAAGCTCTTCGATAATCGACAAAATCTCGTCGTGACCATTATGACCGGCCTGGCGCGAGGCCTCGAGCAATCGCAGACGATCTACAATTTCGTTGGGATCGTCCCAATGGATATAGTCGATCTTGTTATCGTTTAGTGTCATTGTACGCGGTAAATTCGCTCTTTTGTTAATTCTCGTTCCAACTTTTTTATCCAACACCAATGGCGCTATTACGTTCTTATATTTGTATCCCATACTACCCATTACTTGATTACTTGGGCTATGACCGCGTCTGTGAGCGTTTGTCGTCAGCAGAATGCTTCTGTAGGTGTGTACGTCGTCATCCGTACAGATACTTTCGTTGGGAAATTTCATGAAAATTAACTCGTACAGACCCGCTGTTCCATCATATCTTTTCCCATCTATAATTATATCATCATTTTTGTGCAAGGTGATACGTTTGTCACCGAGCATCGTTCCCTCGTCGTTGAAATAAACTCCGTACACAACATCTATATTGACGGCTTTCTTGCCGCTCAGGACCGCTTTCATATATTTCTGTCCCAACGGATCATAGTTTTGTTTGCAACTTTTCCTGACCCTCAGATGTTTGAAGCAGGTGTCAAATAGATGTCACGAGCGGTTCATCGGTAACCTCAAAAATTTCTTCGACGGAGGGAACATGGTCGTGCGATAACTCATGCGGCTGTATTATTTCAGACATTTCATTAAAAGCGGATGGTACGGTTTTCGATCGATTCAACATTGATTTTACAGGCGTGGAAGCCTGTGTAGGATTGTCGTACAAAGCACTCGGTCGTTTCCTTTTAGGTTTTGGTTCCTCGTCTTCCCCCGAAAAGATTGTTTCGGTCATGATTGGATCCTTGGAGGAGTCAGCGGTGTTTTCGACAATCTGTTTCAGCGGGTCGACAATAGGTTTGAAGTGTCTCTCCAATGCGATGTCCTCATCCATTTTACCAGTCTTCAAAGTGCGGTATTTTTT
>NW_017296466.1:0-1366 GCF_001594075.2 Trachymyrmex cornetzi | reverse complement strand
TAGTCTGCTTGTTCAGTTTCGTGTCAGTTAGTCAATCAGTCTGTGTGAGACTAAAAAGAGATGGCCAATATCAACACTTTGGTGGAATATGCAGTGTATATAAACATGCAGATTCGTCTACTATTAGAAAAGGCTGCTAATATAAGTGAGGGTGCGCTGAACCTTCAGGCAGCAGGTGGAACAGTCGAGCAATCTGATGGATTGAGAATCCAGTTGGATATCAGCGATGACAATGAGGTGATGGGAATAACGTGAGTATTACAGTATTATATTACTAGGATTGAACGTGATTATCGAATATCCTTTTATTTCATGTATTTATTCAATAATTTACTTTTATTTTTTATTTTGAGGGGAAGAAAAATGATATAGTACTAATCTTCTAATTATTATTATTATTATTATTATTTTATCTAATAATTATTTTAAACGATTAGAACAGTTCGGAGACGATACTTTGCCTGTGTGGACATGTATCACTTCAACTAAGTATATCACAATTTCATATTTTTATTCTTTTCCAGACTTAGCTCCGCTGACGTCATCATGAGACTGAACCGACTATTAGACGTCTTGCTTGAGAGGATACATCGATTGGAAGGGAATATAAATGATGCTAATAATCGCCTAAAAAGAAGTATGGATCCGGATGATGATGATGTCAATATTGTGATGCAGTGAACACGTTAATAGTTATTTAAAAATTATACATATATAAATAATAAATATACATATATACGTATATATATGTCGTTTGGTTTGTTCCAGGACCATTTCAGATATCTACTAGTTACTTCCAGGACTTTTGGTAACTTTGGGGTCAGGCCTGGAACTTTTTTATGTCGTAAGATGTTTTCCAGGACAGTCCTGGAATTTTACAATTACGTCATTCGATAAGTTCCAGGTCTCCCATAAACCGTCCTGGAAGTATACACAATATATAATGTGATAAATTCCAGGACATCTGTTAATCTAACACAGTGTGTCCTAAATAAACTTGCCAAGTGTCAGTTGGCCTAATAATTGAAATATTTTATGCCGGAAATGCATAATTTTAACAAAGTATCATATCTCATATTTTTAGGCCATTTCTCATAATCGCAACCGTTACACTTATAGGTTAGGTTAAGTTACATTAAAGATTTATACGAAAAATTATATGAGTTATACATTCAGAGAAGAATATATTGAGTTTTAATTATTTGAATAGTACTAATACGACATTTATTTACGGAAAATAAATATTTGCTAAATAAAAAATAATAGTCTAATCTGGAGACACTGGTAGTGTCTCGGCGCTAAACTGCGCGTAGCGACACTGCCGTGCCTCCTTTACGCGAACCGAAGTGTTGCGGCCGATCGAGGT
>NW_017296465.1:0-233 GCF_001594075.2 Trachymyrmex cornetzi | reverse complement strand
TCGACATTTCTTGTATTTCCGCGCACGTTTCGCAAATTTGTTGCGCGACGCAAAGAGTCGGTATGTGTATCTTTACGTTCTCCGTTCCTTCGAGCGTCTTGTCTTGTCGGGTTTCGAAGTCATAGAACACGAATGCGACGCGATCTTTTTTACTTCGCGCATCATTCTCATCATTTACCTGGTTCTCTTCTCGCATTGTCCCAGCACTCGTCCCCTCTCCGGGGTCTTCGACT
>NW_017296464.1:32118-32454 GCF_001594075.2 Trachymyrmex cornetzi | reverse complement strand
TACAGTGCGAACATCGAGATTTGCTCGGGCATTGCTGAAGGAAATGCCCGGATCTCAGACAATCGAGGCAAAGCCTGCTCTGACACGCGAAATCGCCGCGCTGCTCAACCGTCTTATCAAGAAACTCTTTACATCTCGAAACGGAATGATTGCCGGAGCAGCTAACGCATTTGTTTGCGGTGACGTTATTAACCGACGAGTATCCTTCGGATTCGGCGAATCGGAAAGATCGGATAGTCCGCGAATGCGTAGAGTCAGAAAGTCATTAATATCCTTGTAAGACGGAAACTTGGCGAATTCCGTGCGTTTCAAATTCCATTCGCTGCGAGTGCGAGG
>NW_017296464.1:30808-31734 GCF_001594075.2 Trachymyrmex cornetzi | reverse complement strand
CACCGGTAACGCTTGTCTTCAAGTAATGAAATTTCTGCACTTTAGAAAGTGAAACGTTACAGGCCACGAGAGACTCGAACATATTACGAAAACTTTCCCATTCCGCGAGTTTACCGTTAAATTTCGGCAACGATATACGTGGCAATCGTGAGATCTGAGAACTCGACTCGCGCGAAACAGACTCGTCGTGACTATCGGATAACGAAGAGTTCGAGTTGGCGGGTAACAGTCTACTTAGCGTGGTTTGCAGAATGTCACTGGTGTTGGCATAGACGTCCTCGGCCTCGAGGATTGCGTTGTCCTCGAAGTAGGGCAGGCTCTTTAGCTCTCCGGACGTAGCGGTCTGCAACAGCAGGACATGTTGGTTGCGACAGGCGGTCCAGAGCTCCTTCAACTGGGAGATGCGGCTCTGGATCGTCGGCACCGTCACGCTCGCCTTCGGGAGTTTCTTATAATTGACGAGCACGCGCTTGAGAGCACCAATGTTGTATTGCGCTAAAATCAGATTATCGGTTTCCTCCGCCATCGTGAGGTACGTTTGGAATCGAGGCGCGCGTAACGGCACTCACGTTTTATTTTTCGAAACGAGGAGCTCGTCGCGTCGACAAAAGTCAAATTACGGACGGAACACGAATCGCGCTTTCCGCTATAGGCAATGCACGAGCGAGACGCGAGTAGTCGCGTTCGCGAGAGTCACTAGCTCGACGGAGCGCAGGGAGCGTCCGCGAGTAACACAACGATTCAACTACGCGAAATGCTTGGAGCAGGGTTCGCGAGAGTCACTGGCTCGACGGAGCGTTAGGAGCGTCCGCGAGTAGTACGACGATGATTCACTGTGCGAAACGCGTGGAGCAGCGTTCGCGAGAGTTCACTAGCTCGACGGAGCGTAAGGAGCGTCCGCGAGTAGCACAACGATAACTCACTGC
>NW_017296464.1:27569-30337 GCF_001594075.2 Trachymyrmex cornetzi | reverse complement strand
CAAATACTTGCTTGCGACGTCGAGATCGCTCGAAAGTCGAATCAACAAATATTCGAAGAAAGTAAGTTTTCCGAGCGATCCGGACGACCGCACGAATTAACGCGTCAATCCTGAACAATAACCATACGCGAAAAATTTCTGTTATATTACGTAATATTACTAAAATTTGGATAATTACAGAAAATATTCAAAATATCCTGCTATTTACATAATTTTTAATATAAAATAAGATATATTTACACAATAAAAACAAATTTACATAATTTTTGTGGAATTACATAATTTCTGTAAAATTGCATGATTTTATATATTTACAGGACTAATCTATTTTACATATATTATATGTGTAAATTCACAAAATTTTTTTACAGTGTAAGTGGCTTGTGTCGTATCTTGTCCAATTATGTGCAAAGTAACAATAAAAGTAACTGTAAAATTCGTTATCGTTACTAAAAAAATGTAACTTCGTTACCGTTACAATTACCAAAGAAAAAAAGTAACGCAGTTACTAGTAAAGTTACCAAAAAAGTAACTTGTAACTGTAACTTCGTTACAAGTAACGAGTTACTTCCATTCCCTGCGAAATAGATATACGTTTGTTTCATTTCAACTTATTGCACTGTGTGCACCAATTCAGACAGTGTGGCTTAGTTTACATCGTGTACTTGATATGTGTATTAATTAGTAATTTTCTCTTAAATTATTTTAATTTCAGCAATGTATTCAAAAAATGATGTACTGAAATTGTACAATATGCATCAAAATGATTAATTAAATACACATATCGTCTATATGTTTACACGTATCGCCTAAATTAAGGGTGTTTTCCATTTGATGACACAAGTCGACACAAATCGACACAAGTGTCGTTCTATCTTTGTCACTCTCTGAATGTCAACAAGGATAGAACGACGCTTGTGTCGACTTGTGTCATCAAATGGAAAGCACCCTAAGATAATTCAATAGACATAAGGCCTGTTCTTTTTGGCTGAACTTTTGCACCACTTTATCTTTCTTTCTTTTCTCTCCAAGATGAATGAAGAGGAAGAAAGATGAACCGGTGCAAAAGTTCAGCCAAAAAGAACAAGCCTATTGTTACGTCCGCGGTACATATAAAACTTGTCCAGGAATATCCCCTGGCAAATCACAAATTTTCTTTACCTCAATAGACCGGCAGGGCACGAAAACCGACGGGACCGCTCCTGACGCCTTCCCCATCACATGCGCCCTACCAGCGTGGAAGGGGATCTTTCGAAAACGTCCTCGGGATAATCGAGTTAGTAGTTAGTTGTTAGCTAAGAGTCGAGTTCTTAAGTTTTCGGGGCCGAGGTTCGGTCAAAAGAAAAGGTCTCTTCCAGACCGTCGCGATTTCTAATTCAAACTCAAGTCCAACAGATTTCAATTTCTATTTTCTATTAGTAATTTCGTCTAGTTACATAAGTAGACCTTACTTAACTTTGTTAATTTTAACCGCGTTAAATACTAAATTGTAGCATAAGCTTAATCGTGTACTTGATGTAATTTAGTAATCATAAAAGATACAAGTTGTTCTTTTTGAACATATACAAATACGTGCGTGCAATTTCTTTCGACGAAACCTTCCTTTCGTAACCGGCATTAGTCGCGCGTGATCGCTCTTTACTTAAATTCGCGAATTCGATGTGCGAATGAGCGGCAATCAGCACTGAACCAATCTCCACGCACCAACGACGGGCCTGACCAACCAGAATCCGGACCGGCCTGCACGCGCTGTACCACGGACCGCGCCATCGGAGAGCTGTTGCTAGGATTCACGAGGCAATCACCGTATGGTAAGTGCAATTTATGTCTCACTTCACTGTAACGAAACTATAAGTGGATGTAGCATGTGCCCTGTACATCCATTTTCGCGCCTACCCGCCACCGGCCGCCTTATTGATATAGACCCTTACGTCGCGTGGGTAACTAGCGCCTGCTACGTATCAGCCTTGATCTACCGTAATAAGGAAGCTGATGATAACAAGTGTCCCGAGTGTTACACCCTATTGCCGGCCGCCGAGAAGGCTAAGTATTTAGGGACATTACGGCACTATATCCACCTAGGATTTGCCGAAAGATTCGAAATTTGTAGCGCATGTTCGGTGTCCTTGGCTATTGTCCGTCACATCTCAAATTGTCGCGATTGCCCGGAAGTCCTAGAAGAATTCACCCTTTTTCTAAATAGAGCGAGAGATACTTCCTGGATATCTCAAGATTCGACCATACTCGCCGTATCAAGCACCTCCTTTTAACTCATTTTAGTGGTTAAAACTGGACAAATCTCCCATCCCCTTATCTTTATCGATAACAACCGCGTAATCTTTTACTCGCTACTGGTCCCAGGTTTGTCCAGGCATTAATTACCGACGGTCGAACCTCGGGACGTAACATTTCTGGTGACAGCGGTGGGATTGTGTAACGTTCGCCGAAATTTGCGCGCAGGCGAACGTCACGTTTAACGACACCAGACGCGTTGCCACGGCAACGCGAACTGTCACGACAGCCGCGAAACTCTCGCGAACCGTGATCACGCGCTTAGCGCGTGATCGAATAGCTGTTACAAAATCGTACCGCGCTTGCGCGACCCAATATAATTAATCGCGTGAAAATCCAATTAAACCAATAGCGAGACGAATTAGCACCCCATGATATTAAATGATAAACCATAGGGAACTAAAAGGCTCTCTGGTATCCTCGATCTATCGCAGTATTACAAATAAATCAATAAATTCACTTCATTCAAATTCAAT
>NW_017296464.1:20781-22601 GCF_001594075.2 Trachymyrmex cornetzi | reverse complement strand
TATATATAGATAGATATATATATACACATGTATGCGATAGCGAGGAAAGTGAACGCGGAAGCGTAGCGTATAAGCGGAGCGCCATGATTGAGGACTAAAGAGGGAGAAACGCGGGCTATATAAGCGCGTGCGGAGCGAGAATAAGGGGTCATCCGTCGAGAGAGTCCAAAATGAGTAGATCAAGAATAGGGGGTTCGTCCAGAGTAGAGACGTAGTCTTAACCACCCACTTGCGTGGAGTATCGTGATAGGTGCTCGCGCGAAGCACATAGCGTAACGCTCAGCGGCTTTTTAAAAGTGGGAGACTTACCCCAAAATGTTCACACTATTATCATACACACATTTAAATATATTTTTATATGGTGATATTTACAAATCTCATGTTATTAATATAAATCACCCATCCCTGTATGATAAGCTCTACAGACAAGATGGCGCATTAACCTTCTCCTTTGGAGGTAAAAGGAGTGGCGACCGAATAAAGGACGATAAACGGGACCGGATTACATACCGGAGAATGTGATTCGGCTACAACCTTACAACCGAGCCTAGGAAGCCCCTCTCAGGGCCGCCGAGGCATCCCCTTAAAATCTCATTCCCTGAACTCCGTTCTAGGAAGCCCCTCTCAGGGCCTCCAGAGCGTCCTAACCCAGGCCTCCAGTCGCTCAAAACAGAGCCCTGGCCGCCCTTCCGAGCGGAGAGCAAGAGCCCCCTTCAGGGCCCCCTGCCGCTCACCCTATCTCTAGCCGCCTGTCGCTAACAATAGTGCAAGTCCTGTCGTAAAGTGCATACGATTCTGTTCCACTCCTCCCCGGATATAATGAAAAGTATAAATAAACGAACGTCTTGAACTCTGCGAATTAGCGTTTCCATGTAATCATTTTGTGACCGTCGACTTCCCTCCTTTTACTCCGGTAACCGTGATTACCGCCCTTGCCGTTCGGAGCGAGAATCACGCCGAGCCGTCGTTGGACGGGCCCACGCAGCGTCCGAGGGGTATTCGCACTCGCGTCCCGGACGTGACAGATTGCGATTAAATTTTACCACGCGCCATCCACCCGCCAAATTAAGAATTGATAATTTAAATCCACCATACTCTCGCGTCTCATTATGGATACTCGTGCGACGGAGAGAGATGAAGGCATAAAGTTCAGCGAGGAAGAGCTGGAAACGCTGCGCCAAGCCCTCGTCAAACAGGAGGAACGCCTGCGAAAACCTCGTTCAGGAATCGAAAACATATACATTTGTGATACTTGTATATCTGTACTTTGAAAAGTATGTGATATAGCCCAAAACTATCATTACAATGAAAAGGTCAGGCCATGTTCAAAAATGTAAGCAGATCATAAAAAATGTAGATCATTAAAAATTGAAATGATTATTTAATATCTATTATCATGAAAAGTAATTGATATATTATTCAAGGTTCCATTTCAAAGTGAACATACATAGAGCGTATTCTAAAAAATGTAAACCTTTAAAAATTTAAATGATCATCTGATTATATATTACCAATAAAATATCACCATTCGATTAGCAGATTTGATGTTGTAATTCAAAGACATAGAACGAATTCGTCTCAACATTGGATCAACTAATTACAATTAATATTCACTAAACAGTATCGAATTAAAAAACGCACGTTGATAACAGCTCGACTGAAAGATGACTCCAATGATTGTCTGATGATATATTATTGTACCCTGACAAGTATTTAAATAAATATGTAACTTCAAAAATTGAAGGGATTATTTAACAATATCTATTACCATGAAAAGTAACTGATATATTATTCAAGGTTCCAGTTCAAAGTGAACATAC
>NW_017296464.1:19933-20638 GCF_001594075.2 Trachymyrmex cornetzi | reverse complement strand
CGATATGTTATTCTTAGTGCACAAGATATAAAAGTCGTTTATTGAGATTTGACTTAAAATTTATACTAGCCCGTACAATAAAAAATAATTGCTTGTAATACCAGAGTACCAATTTGTTAATGACTCGAAAAAAGAACATGGCCTGCTTTCAAAAAACTTTCGATGGATGGTTCAAAAAACGTTGTCTTATTGCCTGAAACGAGCAAATGTTAGGTAAACCCAAAATTAAAAAAAATATATATTGAGAAAAACAAATGGATGTATTATCAAAGGTGTCAGTTCAAAGTGAATATAAACCTTTAAAAATAAACGATAATATTACGATATATTACAATGACATGTGACTGATATATTAATAAAGGTGCCAGTTCACAGTTTAAATGATAATCTAACAATATATATTATCATGACAATAAAATATATCAATTCTTGAGTCAGTTACAGACAAGCTAT
The DNA here is from genome assembly GCF_001594075.2 of Trachymyrmex cornetzi. NCBI lineage: Eukaryota > Metazoa > Arthropoda > Insecta > Hymenoptera > Formicidae > Trachymyrmex > Trachymyrmex cornetzi. Next base: position 20,185 of record NW_017296464.1, on the reverse strand, counting down.
ACGGTTAAAAACTTTACTGATTATTTCACATAATATATTCACTTCCTTCTAGAACATTCTAGAAAATACCGTTCTAATATGATACTTTTCGTACTTCAAATGGTGTCATTATTGAGGGGATCGGCGGAATAAAGGTCTAATTACAAAAACTTGGTTTACTATATTTGTATTATTCCTTACGGGAACTCTGTAAAAGCTACGACATTATTTTGAAGTGGACACCGAGAAGCTCATCAAAGTTTTTTGAAAGCA
>NW_017296464.1:15438-19566 GCF_001594075.2 Trachymyrmex cornetzi | reverse complement strand
ATATATACATATATATATATACACATATAATAGACATTATTTTACAAAGTAAATCAACAAACAAACAAAAAGTTGTATTAACAGTTGTTTTAACGTCGTTCAAACTTTTCTTTTTGGAATGGAAATAATTCAAAAATACATAAAGTTATTAGAACATACTTTATTTTTTTAAATAATACTTATTTGTGCTGATATTCACTAAGATGCAGATTTGTGCTGATAGTTCACTAAGATACGCGATCATAGCATATCCTAAAAAATAAAATCAATAGACATTAGCATCAGAATTATAAATTGAGAACAATACGTATTATTCTATACTACAACCAATTTTGCCGTAATCTTTTCTTAATATTTTCTTATTAACACGTATTGTTGAGGAACAGATAATATGTTATAATTATACCTGGGTCAAGTTTTAAGAGAGAGGTATTAATTTTTTTATATTATGTATTAATTTATGTTATTTGCAGTTTTATATCTTACTAAAGAATTATATGGATATTATATATATATATATATATATGGCTTTGGTATATTTTGTGGACATTTTTATACATGCCTATACTTAGAAGCAGTATGTGTTGTTCACTCAATATAGCTATGTTTTACAATCATCTATACCGTTTTTCTCGAAGCTATAAGTGATTTAACGTGTACGGTCTATTTCAAGGACATATATATATATATTAATAAGTAATGGGTTAATATGGGGTCGCGTATACATATATTACGTATGGATTATTATGGGGACATGGATATATAAATTGAAATAATTATGTTTTCCAATATGATTTCAACCCAGCAACATCATCCTGTAGCTATAATCGATAACTATACTATGTTTCGTATAATATTAACTGTTTTATACGGATGGGTATTTTTGAGGACTTTTTAAATATGTGTGTATATACTTCAAAAGTCCTCAAAAATACCCATCCGTATAAAACAGTTAATTTTATGAGAAATATAGTATAGTTATCGATTATACACAAAGATGGAGAAGATATAAGAAAGGAAAAGGAGACATGAGGAAGACAATCATAAGGCGTTTGTATTCCAGTACATAACATCCATACACAAACGCCTGATGATTTATAAATTAATTTCTAAAGACTCCTTAATAATACAAAATGGTTGGATACAACAGGGCAATAGGAGTCAAGCACGATTCTTGTGCAAACCGAACGGTTAACAAAACAACTTTATTAATAATTAATTCGCTTACACGTTTCGATTTACTTTTGAGCCATCATCAGAGACAGTATGTTGTAATTACAAAAAAAATTTTTTCTTACAAACTAATTAATTTCAGTGAGCATTCTTCGTTACATTAAGATTAAATTATTAATGATTCAGTTTTGGTTTTGATATCCGTTTGAACTATAATTAATTTCAGAATTTTCTTTCTTTCTTTTTTCTTTCTCTTTGCGTTTAACGTTTTAAGTGTATTAAAAATTATCCATTTATTTCAACATAGTTGACACTGATTCACTGAATAGTCGAAGACTAGTTTTTGACTAAACCTATAGAATTTAAGTGTTTGCGATATGGTGAATTTTTGTTTTAGTGAGCTACTTTCTATTGTTTTACAATAAATCGTTTTTGTGCTTCAAAAAATTTACTTTTTAATAAATTTAATACATTTTAGATTGTTGTTATAATAAAGTTTATTTTTATATTATGGTTTCCGTTAATAGGTTAATAGGTGGAAGTGGCTCACTGAAATGAATTAGTTTGTAAGAAAAATTTTTTTTGTAATTACATCATACTGTCTCTGAGGATGACTAAAAAATGAGCCGAAACATGTAAGTGGATTAATTATTAATAAAGTTGTTTTGTTAACCGTTTTGTTACCGTGCTTGACTCCTATTATCCTGTTATCCAATCATTTTGCCTGATGATTTTATACCTTTACATTCCTTCTAATGCCTTCTTATTCTTTATCATACCTTCTTTGAGTATTATATATATACGCATACATCTTCGTGTATTAAGGTATTTATTTCCATGTGCACATACTTTAAAGAACTTTAAAACGAAAAATATAACCGTGACAATTTTATATATATCTAAGGTTGGTATTCATAGTCGATTCTTATTACAAGACTGTCTTAACTAATGTCTTAAGACGCTAATGCAGCCCTGTGATTGGTTCGTGACACTTCAAGGGTGAACTTAAGACGGTCTTGAATATAAGTATTAATAGTGCCTATGTTATTATATGTATAACAATACACATAGGACGTATTGTGTCCTTACATTAACCCATTACTTGTTAATTTAAATATATAATAAGTACGTCCTTGAAATAAACCATACATATTAAATTATTCGTAGTTTTTAGAAAAACAATATAGTCTATAAAACATAGCTACATCGATAAACGATATTTACTGTTTTAAATAATCCGATGCATAATTCGGACTCAATACCGACAGCACAAACCGTCGGACAGCGCAAGGCAGAAGTTCTAAGCAATCTTTAAGTCATAATCGGTGAAATTGGCCAACAACCAACTTGAACGACTTGGTTAAGACTTCTGACGTTCTGACTTGCGGCTTATTGTAGAAGGCCCATAACAATAACCTTAAGACGTGAATTTAAGCCAATGAGTCAGGATCTACGTACTCTAACGATTTTAGATCTACGTACTCTAACGTAAATAGAAATAGCAGTAAACTTATCCATAAAGCGAGTTTCAATCGGCTAAAATTCACCTTATTGCGAGATTAGTTTACTGTTATTTCCATTTCCGTTAGATTATGTAGACCTAAAGCAATATCCTGATTGGCTCATCGGTTTAAGTTTATGTCTTACAGTCACTGTTGCGAAATTTTGTGTGCGGCAGCCCTAAAGGAGCACTAGGGTGATGTTTCCGAACGCGGCCCTAATGAGCGCATTGGAGTGAGTAGGAGCTATAATAGGAGCATATTGCAGCATGTTGGAGCATGCGATGCGAACAAACCTATAAATTATAACCAAGAAATAAATGAAGGGAATCAAATTTGTTGTTAAAAATTGGACTCATAATCTTGCAACAAGGTGAATTTCAACCGGTTGAAACTCGCCTTATGGATAAGTTTACTGCTATTTCTATTTCCGTTAGAGTATGTAACTCTAAAGCAGTATACTGATTGGCTCAATGGCTTATGTTCACGTCTTAAGGTTACTGTTACAGAAATTTTGTCTGCGGCAGTCCTTAGGACTGCCGCACACAAAATTCCGTAACAGTATGCGTAAGGTGTAAACTTAAGCCGATGAACCAATCAGGATACTGCTTTAGATTACGTAATCTAACGGAAATGGAAATAACAGTAAACTTATCCATAACCTCGCAATAGGGTGAATTTCAACCGATTAAAACTCGCCTTATGGGTAAGTTTACTGTTATTTCCATTTCCGTTAGATTATGTAGACCTAAAGCAATATCCTGGCTTATCGGCTTAAGTTTATATCTTAAGGTCACTGTTGCGGAATTTTGTGTGCGGTAGTCCTAAAGCCCATGACACGTACAAGAATGTAAGCCCAGATCTACAAATAGGGTCAAGCCTTAAGCCATAAAAAATGGGCGAATCACAGTCGCTTATTCTTCTCGGATTCGACTATAGTTGGTCAATTTCTTACGGCTTAAAACACCTATTGTAGATCCGAACTTATCCCGGATCTACAATAGGTGTTTTAAGCCTTAAGCCGTAAGAAATTGACCAACTATATAGTCCAGTCGTCAGAGGCAAAAATACCACTGAACCTCTAAAAATGATCCGACCTGGCTGACATTTGGTATGAATGTCCATTAGTAGTCTCCAAAAAAGATGCAAAAAAGTTTACCACTTGTACCCCCGGGCTTCGTCAGAAATTGCCCCCTAAAGGGGGTAAAAAACGGAAAACATCGATTTCCCAGAAATCTGTGTATGGAAAAAAAAAAGTTTCAAACAAAAAATGTAGCTGACACGATTTTGAACAAAAAAGTCCCTTACCACTTTGCTTGTAAAGTGAACCGGTTCCTCAGAAATGAGCAACCTTTCATAGGGTGAAAAAGGAATAGAAGTGGGGCGATTTCTGTAAAAACTGGCGAATATAAAAAGGAGCTTATTTGTTACTAGATGATTTAACATCTGATCGCCC
>NW_017296464.1:12626-14976 GCF_001594075.2 Trachymyrmex cornetzi | reverse complement strand
ACTCGTTACTTGAGTCGTTTTTTCTGAGAGAATGGTTCACTTTACAAAGAAAGTGGTAAGGAACTTTTTTGTTCAAAATCGTGTCAGCTACATTTTTGTTTGAAAAAATTTTTTTTCCATGCACAGATTTCTGGGAAATCGATGTTTTCCGTTTTTTACCCCCTTTAGGGGGCAATTTCTGAAGAAGCCCGGGGGTACGAGTGGTAAACTTTTTTGCATCTTTTTTAGGGACTACTAATGTACATTCACACAAAATTTCAGCCAGGTCGAATCATTTTTAGATGTCAGATCTCTGACGACTGGACTAATAGTCGAATCCAAGAAGAATAAGCGACTGTGATTCGCCCATTTCTTATGGCTTAAGGGGATGCTGAAGTCTTCTTTTTTACCGATAAAACAGGCGTTTATGTTCCTTGCGCGGTTCTTCGAATTAGTTGCACAGAATAAAAATTCCTTCTCCACGATTGAAATATCCGTGCTAATGTACCTGCTCCTGGTGTATTTTGTGTCAAAAACTGGGAAAAATAATAAATTACAGATTCCTGTAACCATGTGCTATCAGCTCACCAAACATTTACTTCGTGAAAAAATTATATGCACGTTATATGCTCGAAATTAGGGCAGGAGCACATGTAGAATAAATAGACGATTACAGTCGTATCTTTAGAATTAAGTTTTGACGCCTAAATAAAAAGATTAGCGCAAGGAACGAAATTGTGTGTGTAGCGCGTGAGAAATCGACGATATATGACTGTTTAGCCATGAAACCGAGCAGTATTTTAGTTGATCTCTTTCTAAGAGATGGCGTTGCAATATATTAGATAAGGACAGATGAATGCGTTTGAGTGAGACACAACGATATATAATGAGTATAAGAAATAAATGAAAGATGTCTATTGTCGAATTTGAAATTTAAAAAAGTCTGTACTATCGACCTTGATTAACTTCGACCGTCACTCCAGCTTCCCCTTAAGTCTTAAAACTCTATTGTAGATCCGAGGTAAGGGCTGCCGCACACACCTTCCGTAACAGTAACCATAAGAACGTACCATAAGAATTAGTCAATCACAGTCGAGAATTCTTTTGAACTCTTAATTCTGATTGGCTAATACTTACGGTACGGCTTATGGTTACTGTTAAGGCTATCGCACATGAAATGCATAACAGAGCATAAGCATAACATAAGACCGCTGGACCAATGAGTATCTAGCAAAATGTCGCCATATTGATTTACATAAGATGCTCATTGGTCCAGCAGTCTTATGTTATGCATTTCATGTGCGATAGCCTTTAGGGTATGAGCACAAGGATTGCCGTAACGCTTTACGGCAGTCTTAAGTTGTAGACGTAAGTAACGCCGGATCTACAATAGGGTTTTAAGCCTTAAGCCATAAGAAATGGGCGAATCACATTCGCTTATTCTTCTCGGATTCGACTGTAATTGGTCAGTTTCTTACGGCATAATGCATAAAACACCTATTGTAGATCCGGACTAACGCACAAGCATTGGCGTATGACTTTGACTTATGTATATTGCCATAGGCATTGCCTACGTCTACAACTTAAGACTGCCGTAAAGCGTTACGGCAATCCTTGTGCTCATACCCTTACGGAAGGTATGTGCGGCAGCCCTAATGCTGGATTCACACTGCATCCGATTTGCGTCGTACGATGCTCTACAACCAATCGGAAAACAGGCTTCCGATAGATTTTGCTTCGTATCATCGGAATCCTGTTTTCTGATTGGTTGCGGAGCGTCGTACGACGCAAATCGGATGTAATGTGAATCTAGCATAAGGCCGTAACACACAAGCAGTAAGTGAATTGACCAATCACAGTAGAGACTGTAAGGCCAGTAGCGAATCCAATATTACGATTTTCTTACTGATTATGTCTTACGGTCCTTACATTTTTCTATGTACTTCCGGCTTAAATATACATATGTATTTCATACGCGTTATCATATGGTATGTACTGTCAACTTTTCCCGCAATTACAATAAAATCTCATCGGTTCCATATGTTTTCCAAAGCCATGTTTCGAGTCCACCTTTATCATCAAATTTGATCCCCTTCATTTACTTCATGGTTATAATTAAAGACATAGGCCGGTATTCATAGGCCGGTATTCATAATCGATTCTTATTTCAAGACCGTCTTAAGTATTGTCTTAAGACGCTAATGCGGCCCTCTGATTGGTTCATGACATCTTAAGACTATACTTAAGACGGTCTTGAATATAAGATCTGATTATGAATACCGGCCATAGTCGATTTTTATTTCAAGATCGTCTTAAGTAATGCCTTAAGACGCTAATGCAGCCCTCTGATTGGTTCATGACTTCTTAAGAC
>NW_017296464.1:2446-12587 GCF_001594075.2 Trachymyrmex cornetzi | reverse complement strand
CGGCCCGATCGGGTTTGCACCAACCTGGGTTGGATTAATCTTTCCTATTGGTTGACGTCACCCGCTCTACCAATAGGAGAGCACAAAACGCTATTAATCCAACCCAGGTTGGTGCAAACCTGGCCGGGCCGAAAACGCTATATGAATACCGGCCATAGAGAATGGACTTCGCGATTCGTATCTAAGGCCGGTATTCATAGTCAGATCTTATATTCAAGACCGTCTTAAGTACGGTCTTAAGGAGTCACGAACCAATCAGAAGGCTGCATTAGAGTCTTAAGACATTACTTAAGACGGTCTTGAAATAAGACTCAACTATTAATACCGGCCTAATAAGTGTATCAAATGTGGTCGACAATAATGAAAGAGAGAGATCGTGGAAGACGGCCAATCTCCCTCTCATTCTCTCTCCCATTACACCATTGGATGGAAAAAGATAGAAATGGCCGTCTGCCAAGGTCCCTCTCTCTCGTCCCTATCGACCATGGCAGAAGCATGTTGAAGCATGTTGGAACATGCGACTCGAACAAAAATTTAGCGCCATTCTGATACTATTCCTGCTTATGCTGTAATTTTATCCGAGATTTTATCTATACTTTTATAGTTTTCAATGATAGGATTGTTGACAATAAGGAGATTAGTGATAATTAAGTTGTACAAAAATAAATCTTTTGAATACTTAATTAAAATGTATTCGTTAAGGAAACGTGATAACCGAAAAACGAAAGAAGAGCAAAACATATTGAGATCAACCAGTAAATATATCTTGGATATTGTGTTATATTGTATTTTGTATGTATGTTTTTATTTAAAACATTTTATTTGTAAAGAACACATTAAGATTTTGTGTACGGAAAAACATAATTTATATTTGTACTTTATCATTTCAAGGTATGATGCCGCGAATTATACTAACGCGTTACGACATTCATAATAAAGAGGAAAATATTAAAGTAATGCAACAGATTAATACAAATAATGGTAAGTGTCTTTGCTGTCAAATCCTCAAAAGTAAACAAAAAGTTGGCTTGAAAAATACTGTTTGTGAAGATAAAACTGTATTACAGAAGAATAAAATTATTTTTAAAATATAACTTTAAGGAAAATAGTAAAGTTAAAAATAAGGTTATTATTAACATAGTAATTATTCAAACATGAAATAAATCTCTTTTAAATCTGTAACTGTTTAAAATTACAACATCATTTACATATGTAAATAAATATTAGTATTTATATTTCCAAAAATACAATTCGTCACATATTTTATAAAAAGAAGATCTATGGAAAAGATTAATTTTAAATATAATATTGTTTATTGTGTTCATTCATTGCACTACAGTTAACTTAACACTACAAATGCTTCGAAGCATTTGCAGGTTGGTTAATTATTAAAATTTTTTGTTCTAATTATGTGTGTGTGTTGTGTGTTTAGTCAAATGTTTCGAAATATTTTTAATGCCAAGTGAACTATACATTAGATTTATAATTGGGTGCTTTCCAATTGATGACATAAGTTGACACAAGTGTCGTTCTATCTTTCTTGACATTTAGAGAGTAACAAAGATAGAACGACATTTGTATCGACTTGTATTGTCAATTGGAAAGCACCCATTATTTACTAATTTATATCTTTGATGGAAAGGACATTCTTAAAACAATAATTATTTCCATTTTTGGATATAATTTCCATTTTATTTTATTAAGTTAAATTTTTTTGTGTAATTTTGTATTGTCTTACACGAGATAATTAAAGAGGTCAATATTTTGGTAGGTGATAAAGAATTCATGATGATATCGCAGAATGCCATCATAATATCATTTGATACTTAAAAATGAACTTATAAATGACAAATGAGGTCATGATGATCTTCTTACGATATTATTATAGGTTTGTTCGCGTGCTTTAAATGCTTCTACTACAGCATTTACTTACTCTGAAGCCGGAATCAGACTATGCATTGAAGATTGATATTAAAGATTGAAATTTCACCAATGAGGACAAAGAAGTTTTGGTTCCTTTTGTTCTGATTGGTCAAACTTCAATCTTTCAATCTTCAATCTCATTCTTCAATGCGTAGTCTGATTCCGGCCTAACGCGGTTGTTAAAGTAAGTAAAAGCTAAACAGGAGCACATTGAAGCATGCTGGAGCATGCGGCGCGAATAAACTGTATGACTCTTATGTTCTCCTTAGAATATTCTGTTCAACCAAAGAATATTTATGGCTTGAACTCTATGCGCAGGCAATGGATATTTTTTCGTTGGATGAAGTATACAACGTTACACAATAGTCAACAGTGGCTGAGTTCCATTATTCACTGCGAATAATGCAAATCTGAAGTTCATGTTACGTATGCTATAGGTTTTCGTCAATATTCGAAATGAATAACGAAATGCAGCTACAATATTAGCAACAAATTCATATAGTAATTAACAGGTGCAATGGCATTATTGCGTATTAAATTAAAATTATCTCGAAAACCGTTTGGAGTAGAATGTTTATAAATATTTTTTGCTTAAAATAACTGATTCTATCATCTCCCAGAATATTGATCTTCTTTTTTAATCATTTTGTATAAAATATTCTGAAATATACTAATAATTTAATTTAGAGTGAAATTTGTAATTTACATTGTCGAGGCGGCAATTATCAAGAAAAAGAAGATCCAATAACGGTAATGGCAACAAATAAGTAGGTATTTTAAAATAGTTATTTTTGTATTCTTGCATAAAAATATACATTAAACATTTTTATTTTTAGATGTAGGATTACTAATATTGAAACGATACATACTAAATTCGTTATACAAACACCAGCATGCACTGATATTAAAGGTTTGCTGTATATGTATATGATTTAATACATATTATTAGTATTAATCTAATGCTTCATGTTTTAATCACATTGCTACATTTACACGGTCCAATTTCAATGCCGAAGTTATAAACATCGATGTTATAACTATTGATGTTAGATGCTGTGTATAAAATGCTACTTTACAACAAAGTTACTATATTGATGTAATAATTACAGGTATAAAATAGTGTTAACCCGACATCTAACACCAGATAGTTATAATACTGATGTTATAATTTTAGTATAAATTGGGTCGTGTAAAACGTAATACATGATGTAAAAGGAAAGATGAATCTTTCCTGTGAAAGCGCAGTAAGAGAGTGAACTTCGAATCAAATTTGATTGGCTGTTTCAGTATGCTATTATATGCAGGAAAATTCACTTCTGGGAAAATTTAATTGATTATTTCCAGTATTGCTGTCGCCATTATGCTCAATGTTACACTTTTCTCTTTACATCATGGTTTTAACAAAAAAGTGTAAATAGATTCGTTTAAATTGATACTAAGTTTTACGTGTCCTTTGGCATTTAAGCCTATATTCAAAAAGCACTTATTTCATTAAAAATGTGTTCTAAATACGAGCTTTATGTCATAAATTTGATTTCATTAACGTGTTAATCTATTTTTGTTTATTGTAATTTTTATTTAATTACAGTATCAATTAACATGTAAAATAAGTTTTGGTTATAGTATAGTATAACTTCGTTAATGTATGTAATACCTTTCCTATTTCAGATGATAATACAAACACAGATGTGCTTAATATTAATGATACAAATTCAAGGATCGAAATTAATGATCTTAGTCTTTCATCAATAGTAACCAGTATATTCGAGAAGGAGATACTTGATTGCAATGTTTCGAATTTAAGTCAATTTTCTGATTTATTAAATACAGGTAGTAACCTTTTAACTTTGTAAATAAAACTATTAAGTTTTACATTTGCGATTATTTTTGTATAATTATTTATTTGTTTTATTTATGTCAGTTATTATTTATTTATTGTTAATTGCTAATTAGCTATTTAAATTGACTATATTAATTAGTTACTTATTATATCAGACGTACCTTTTGAGACAATATTAAATGATAACAGCAAAGAACAGTCTCCTTCAACTTTGTACCAATTGCCAGAAATTGAAACATATAATGTAAACGACTTGTACTTTGCGCAAGAGGATGATACTAAAATACAAAGTATTCAAACTATATTATTTTAAAATTATATTTTAATTTTTATGATTAATTTTTATACAATCTATTTTATAGTGCTTATACTTATTATTTAATAATATTCTTTTTGTGAATAGAAAACATTATTAAAAATAGTTCTGATTATATACAAAGTAAATACTCGTCAGCTACGAGTAACTCTGAAGAAACAGAAAAATCAGAACATGAAGATAACAGCAAATATAAAGAACCCCTTTCTAACATACAAAATGATACAATAATATCTACAGGCTTGGATGTTAACAATGTTGGAGGATGTGAAACTCGACAAAATGAACAAACAGTAATACCTACGAAACATGCAGGCATAAAAAAATATATGTGTATATTCTGTCACAAAATGCAAGCAAAGATTGTCCGACATTTGGAATTAGTTCATTCTGAGGAAGATGATGTTCGAAAGTTCAAATATTTACCTAAAGGTTGTAACGAAAGAAGAAAAATCATCGATACTTTAAGAAAAAAAGGAAGTTTCGAATTTAACATTAAAAAGCAATACGAAGGGCAAAGTTTTATTCCATGTAGACGAGCAAGAGAAAATAAACTTAAGATTCTTAAAAATTATCTAGCATGTGGAAATTGTAAGGGTCATTATTTAAAATCAACACTGAGGCATCATTTCAGAAAATGTACGGGTCGGTCAGGACAGAACAGTCGCGTCGTTAAAGTAATGGGTAGAAGGTAAGAAGGCAAATGTCTCAAAGAAGCTATAGTGAGAGAGTACGGCGATTATAGTATTACCAGCAATGAGAAATGATGACCTAACTCGCAATATTCGTTACGATAGTTTATTAATAATATTTGCGAATTCCCTAAGTAAAAAATATAGACACTCATCGCATCATTTACCAATGATTCGAGCTCGATTGCGGCTTGTAAGTCGCCTATTGACAGAGATGAGAAATATTAATGATATAACATCTTTGACTTCTATGTACGATCCAAAATATTACGATACTTTTTTAGATACCGTAAATATTGTTGCAAAATATAACAAAGAAAAGGATGTCTATGAAAAACCTGCCAATGCATCTAATCTTGGAACTTACGTAAAGAATATTGGTGAAATTTTAATAATGGAATGTATAAAAAATCATAACGACGCTACGAAAAAAAATACAGAAAACTTTTTAAAACTATTAACAGTTGATTATGGAGCAAGTGTTAATAAAACTGTAATCGAATCTCAAACTCAATTTAAAAGACATAAGATTACAAAACTGCCTACAATGGAAGACATAAAAATATTACGGAATCATTTACTAGAAGTGCAAAGAACATCGTACAATAGTTTAAAAAAGAAATTTTCATTATCTGCTTGGATGTCTCTTGGAAAAGCTACTTTAATATCAATGCAATTATTTAATCGCCGCCGGTCAGGAGAAACAGAACGAATATTAATTTCTGATTTTAAAACTCATGAGAGAATTAATGAAAGTATCGAAACTTTCAATAAATTATCTGAAGATAAAAGAGATCTAGCACAAAAATATGTACGATTTTGTTTACGAGGAAAGCTAGGAAGAACTGTTCCTATAATATTAGATGAAATTAATTTAGAATGTGTACAAATGTTTTTACAGTTTAGAAATAAAGCTAAAGTACACCCGGAAAATCCTTACTTATTTGGTATTCCAGGACATGATAAAGCTATTGATAAATATTTAAAGGCGTATCGAGTCATGTTGGATTTTGCTAAAGAGAGCGGAACCGAATTTCCTGATACATTACGTGGTACTACACTCAGAAAACATAGCCACAATGGGAATTACTCTTAATTTAACAGACAATCAGATTACTGATCTGGCTCATTTCATGGGGCGCCATGAGAAAATACATATGGAAATATACAGAATAGTTAAAGATATTACAGAAGTATCACAGCTTCTAGAGGCTGCACAAGGCGTAAGAGATGCAGCAAACAATTTAATTGAGGAAAGCGACAGTGAGAATGAAATTGATAACAGCATAGAAATCACAGCTAATAAAACATTTAATAAAATTGATTATTTGCAACAATCGAGTGATAGTGAGTAGAAAACTTATTTTTGAAATATATAGATTCCTTGTTTCTGATTTTATATAACATATTTTTAACACAGGCTCATTATCAACCCCAACGTATAAAAAACGTACAAAGACTGAAATAAAAGCTGTAAAAAAGAAACGCAGATCAGAAGGTAAGGATGTAATTTACTGTGTATATTCTATCAAGAAGCCAATAGTTATTTGATATTGACACTAGAATCGCTGATGGTGCCACTTTAGATCTGATAATCAATTTTCCTTTCTTGTATTAGATACAGAATATTGAAAATATGTAAGTATAATACAAATAGAGTTCTAATAATAGGGAAGACCGGGGCTGGTTGTCGTACGGGGTTGATTATTAAAATGCTTATAACTCAATTAGTACATGATAAAAAAATCTCATTTTTTAAATATAGATTGCTAATACAATATTAACCCCTTAGCTGCGGCTGTAATTTCATAGAATGTATCCAGACTGCGGAAAATAAAAAGTTGTTGGATTTTGACGAAACTTGGTGCATAAAGGTTTTTTGGGTCGCTGATTACGAATCTGAAGTCAGTTTTGACAAATTCAAAATGGCAGATCCAATATGGCGGACACATTTTGCAAAAATGTTGCCATTTTGCATGAAACTTGTTACTCGGGGTTTTTTTGGATCGCTGATTACGAATCTGATGTCAGTTTTGAAAAATTCAAACTTCGGAACCAATATGGCGGACATTCGATGACGAGTTGCCCGTATTTGAGAAGCCAAATATCCGTTGTGTCATGGACCTCGAAAACTGTCGAGTAATAAAATTCAAACACAACCGAGTAATTTTAGGAAATCTAGTAGGCCATATTGGAACCGCCATTTTAAACTTTTCAAAACTGACTCCGGGTTCATAATGAGCGACCCAAAAAACCTCCGAGTAACAAGTTTCGTGCAAAATGGTAACATTTTCGCAAAATGTGTCCGCCATATTGGATCCGCCATTTTGAATTTGTCAAAACTGACTTCAGATTCGTAATCAGCGACCCAAAAAACCCCTGAGTAACAAGTTTCAAAATGTTTTATAATTTTTTTCATACATAAATTGTTTGAATAAAATGCCATACTTCTTGACGAAGATTCTGAAAAAATTCTCAAAATTGCAATTTTTAAGGACGTCTAACATTTTTTTGGCACAATGATTATGAAAACGGGCAAAGGCATTTTAATCTGCATACCTTCAAATACCTGAAACCGTTTTTGTTTGAATTTTAAACAAATTATTGACTTCGTTAGTCGAATTTATGTCATGACGAAGATTGACGTTTTTGCCGCAGTCTTTTGAGCAAAGTCCGAAATGACGAAGATCTTCGTCATCCGCAGTTAAGGGGTTAACTTGTTATGTAAACTAGTTTGCACCAAAAGCATTGTATATATTATTTACAACAATTTTTAAGAAAATGAAATTGGTAAGTAAATTTTTCTTATTACCTATTCTCTCTCTCTCTGTTGTCTAATAAATCTGTGGCATTAATCGCAATATCCTTGTATAGAAAATAACAGTACTTAGAAAATTTTTACCATAATTAATTAATCCTGACAAAGTTTGTAAATACAACTTCTTTTATTGAAAATGGTTATGGGGTAGATTGAGACGGAGTTAGGTGACAATTAATTTTAAAATCTTTAGATCGACACATTTTTAGAAAATATACTCTCACAAATACCTATATATATATATATAACATTTCATATACATATATGTATATATATGTTTTTTTTTCATTTTTCATATAGAAATTACATTACAAAAACAAATTACGTATTTTGTGATTAAAATAACTATTTTATTTATATTAATATTTATACTTATTTAATATTATTTCTCGAAATATAGAACTGACATTAAAATAAAAATATTTTTTGTGTGCTGTCCATAATAAATATGCTTCTGCCAATACTGGAACGTGTGACAATCAACCCAGAACATAAGGTTAATTGTCATATTATCGCAGTTTTATTTAAAATTAATTTATTGTACGATACAGTGAATTCAAGAGTAATATTTTCTTAATTTACCTAAATGGTAGAGGTATATTATAACGAAAATAATATTTTAAAATCAGGCATCTACTTTTTTTTTAAATCACTAATCAAGAACGACAACAGGCCCTGGTTTTTCCTACAAATAATATAAAAATAACTTATTATTAATAGAAAAAAAATTACCAAAATCGGTTTCTTTGGCAGTTTTAATAAAATATCATTGTTCTAATGGTAACTCAACACAAAATAAACTTAATTTATGAGAAAGTCCCATTAGTCCACATCATGCCATCACAGATCCAATCACATCTACTAATAATTTTCTAGTATACAGTAAAATTACCCGACATCGTTTTTTTTCATTTTCCGGATAATCCGATCTTATTGTTATGACGTGGTTCTCATGACATTGGCGTTATGCGCGATTTATTCCAGTCGAATAATCCGAGTTCTGCTGTACTATTAATGTATTAATGAGAATACGTTTGTGCACAATCAGATCTCTCTCGGTTTATGTATACATATAATTTGTGTAATATTTAATTTTTATTATGAATAGAAGTATTTGTGGTACCTGTTAAACGGACAACTTGGACAGAAGAGGAGAAAAGAATTGTATTAGAAAAATTTGAAGAACCATTACGATCTGATGTAACAATAACTGGAAAGGAAATGCAGGATCTTATATTTAATTCTCCATGTCTGGCTAAGAGAACAGTTCCACAAATGAGAATATAGTTACATACGCAAAAAAAGAAATTAAACGATTTTTAAAGCTATTATCTTAAAAATCATATTTTTTTAAAGCTATTATTAAAGCGATTTTTAAAGCTATTATCGTAAAAATCATATTTTTTTTTAATTTAAAGAAATAATTTAAAATGTGCAATATTGAAGCTTTAATTTGAACTTTAATTAAAAATAACTTCTTACATTTTAATTTCATAATGTAATAATTATTGTGCAATAATTACACATTTTATGTTTGTTTTATAATAAGTATAAATATTGCACAAAGTAAACATTGAATTTTAAATTTAAACTTTCTTTAAAAATAATTACTTATATACATATGTCACAAAGTGTAAATTTTAGTACATGTATACATTTACGTAAGATTGTCATAGTAAATGCATACATTAATTACAGTAAGTATATATGTAATTTACTACTTGAAACTTTGTAACATATAATAAAATTATAGGTACATGTTATTTTCAAGATATTATAATTTTTATTATATGATAACCAAAATAGTGTTTTTATGTTTATATATTGCATGAAATTACAGGCTTGTTTATTTAATATATTTCATATATTAAGCAATATATAAGATGTGTACTACGTATAAGAAGAATGTTCAAAAATGTAAGCAGATCTTCAAAAATGTAAACCTTTAATAATTGAAATAATTATGTAACAATATATATTATTATGAAAAGTAACTGATATATTATTCAAAGTCTCAGTTCAAAGTGAACATACATAAAGCGTATTCTCAAAAATGTAAACCTTTAAAAATTAAACTTTTATCTGATAATATATTGTTTCACAATATACATATATTACCATGACAAGTAACTGATGTGTTATCAAAGGTGCCAGTTTAAATAAAGCGTATTCTCAAAAATGTAAACCTTTAAAAATTAAACTTTTATCTGATAATATATTGTTTCACAATATACATATATTACCATGACAAGTAACTGATATATTATTAAAGGTGCCAGTTCAAAGTGAACGTATATCAAGTGTATCCTCAAAAATGTAACCTTTAAAAATTTAAATGATTATCTGATAATATATTACCATAACAAGTATTTGATATATTATCAAAGGTGCTAGTTCAAAGTGAACATACATATAGAGTGTATCCTGAAAAATGTAAACCTTTAAAAATTTAAATGATTATCTGCCCAGGGAGAAACGCGAGATCGGATAGACGTCTATTAGACCGTCTAAAGTATGTCTATAGACGCATCTGGAGACACTGGTAGTGTCTC
>NW_017296464.1:1759-2039 GCF_001594075.2 Trachymyrmex cornetzi | reverse complement strand
TAATTAATTTATAAATAAAAGGAAATATTACTAAAAATAATATTATAATAAATTAATTAATTTATAAATAAAAGGAAATATCGAGATGTCGTTTAAGATCTAAGTATTTACCGCGTCGACGAAGGAGGTGTCTATTAACCGTCTAGGTAATAGCCGTCGAGGAATTAAGCGTCTAGATGTTTGCTGTCGAGGAAATGGGCGTCTAGGTGTTCGCTGTCGAAGAAGTGGGTATCTAGGTGTTGTCTACATGTTCACCTTCGAGAAAGTTAGTGTCTAGGTG
>NW_017296464.1:0-710 GCF_001594075.2 Trachymyrmex cornetzi | reverse complement strand
ATGAACTGTTAATTTGCATCTTATAACAATAAACGATATATCACTTATAATTAATCCTTCAACCGCTATCGCTAGGGTTAATCTGGCCCGACATCTCTCTACCTTCATTTGCTATAGGAAGTATACACAACCGAGTGATTGGACGCTTATAAATTCCCTTGGACGTTCGAACAGTCACAGTACGAGTTACACCATCCTCTCCGGGATGCAATTCTTGGATTCTCCCGAGGTTCCAGGATAGTGGTGGCGCGTTATCCTCCATTAGGATGACTACTTGACCCACATCAATTGGGGATTTGGCGGTATACCATTTATTTCTTTGTTGCAGGGAATGTAAGTATTCACGACTCCAGCGTCGCCAAAACTGTTGCTTAATTTGCTGAACGTACTGCCATCTTGAAAGTCGGTTCGCTGGAATGCCTTCAACTGATTCTTCAGGGCATGCTGTAAGAGGAGTGCCTATTAGAAAATGGCCAGGTGTTAAGAATGTGAGGTCCCGAGGATCGGACGATATCGGAGTTATAGGACGAGAATTTAGGATTGCTTCGCATTGAATGAGAAGAGTCTCCAATTCTTCCCATTGTAGATGTGCTTCTTTCGTCATTTTGACTAAATGCCTTTTGGTTGCTTTCACTGCAGCCTCCCAAAGTCCTCCTTGATGTGGGGCCCTAGGTGGTATAAAGTGCCATTTTATGCTCTGACATGATGCA
>NW_017296463.1:30594-35837 GCF_001594075.2 Trachymyrmex cornetzi | reverse complement strand
TGTAACAACAGCTTATTACTTGCTTACTTCGATTCTTTCACTGTAATACTTCCCTTTCCTCTCTCTCATATTGTAATTCGGAATTTCATTCATTTCATTCCTTAAATATGAAACATTTATTTATATCGAATGCAAATTTTCAAATGTAGATTTTCTCTAATAACGTTTACAACAGAACTTTTTGTAAACCAATTTTGGAACTGTTTGTCGACAGATTTTAATATTATTTATTTAAATAATTTAATTAATATTAATTTTATTCATTAATTTGTTTATTATTTGAAATGTTTGAAAAATACATACTTTTTTACTGATATAAATGATATTTGCTGATAATCAAATTTGCAATTGTGACATTACTTCTCGTCAATTAAATTAGACTCAATTTAAACATAAAGCAGTAGATGTTAATAAAGATTTCAAAACTTTTGCAATATTCATTCAGCATCGTGCGGTTTAGAGGTATCCATCAAAGCGCTCGCGCGGCTAGCGCTTGGTTGCGCCGCACCTGACGGCGCGGACTTCACGTCCTGTGATTGAAAGGTTTCAAAGGTTCACCATTTAAAAACTGTTGACCCCATAACATTTTGCCATTGACATTTTCGACTCAGTTTTTCATGAGGAGTATGTACGTGCCGACTCCTACGGGTGGTCTGAATCACCCTGTATATATATATATATTGTGAGAGGATCGTCAGGATAGCAAGCAATGACAATAAAACAAGGATGTAGACTTGACAAAACGGATATATATATTCAGTATCAAACACAATGTTCTCCTCGCTCAGGTCTCGACATCAAGCATAGTTCGCAACGCCTCTTCCCCCACTTGGTCGACTCAACGTTAAGTAAGTGCGTTCAGAAAACGGAGAACGACAACTCGCGAGAACGCCATCTCACAACTGCCGCTTGATCCAAAATCTCTCTTACAGTTCGGGCATTCTGACATCATGGTCGTCTCGACCATCTTTACTGTCCGAACTATGTCCACTTTCTTCGGGGTCTTCTATTCGTTTCTGACAAAGCTTCAAACGCTCTGGTCCAAATACGCCGGTGAAAGGTCGCTGGATTATTTGAAACCTTCTATATCTTTAATTACGTATCTATCATGGTCCAGGACTGAATTTACAATGTAAGGCCCTTTATACTTAGGAGCTAGTTTTTGATTAACGCCGGAAGTCGTTATAACATTCTTAATCATTACATGATCGCCGACATTATACACTGTGGGTTTCTTATGCTTCGCATCATATACCTGCTTGTTATAATCTTGTATCGCACGCGTTTTTACAATAGCTTTTCCTCGAAGTTCGCTTCGGTCTTTGTCTAATGCTCAATTTCTTCACTTCCAGATAAGTTGCGGATAACCTTATCCAGGAGATATCTCCATTGTATTCTGGGAGATATCTCTTGGATAAAGTTATCTAGAAGTGAAGAAATTGGGCATAAGTCTTGAATAAACGAAAGTACTCTCTAAGGTTATCATCTGCGAAACCGTATTGATCGCTACCAAACAATAATAGACTAGGTGTTGTGCCTATTGTCTTATGCAGCGTATTATTTAACGAAAACTGGCTCTTAGCCATGAAATCAGTCCATTTTCTCTCTGATGATAGTTTTGAAAGGATAGAACGCAGGAAACGGTTAACTCGTTCTACTTGTCCATTACTCTGAGGGCTAGCGGTTGCTACTTTAACATGTTGAACATTTAACGGCTTCAAATAGTTGACAAATTCGTCGGAGACTAAAGAACTACCGCGATCAGAAACAATTCGCTTACACACTCCAAAATGACGGAAATATTCTTTCAGACAGGCGATTACCTCTTTTGTTGCCGTTGATTTTACTGGGTATATTACCACGTATTTTGTAAAGGCATCAATTACGATAAAGATGTATTTATACCCGTGTCCCACTTTTTCGAGGGGACCATAATGATCAATGTGTAGCGTTTCAAATGGTCTAGTACCTTTATCGTATATGTGAAGTTTGCCTTCGGTCCTACCCGTGGGCACGGAGTATGCTAAACACCTAATGCAATTCAAGATATACTCTTTTACACGGGCACGCATTTTGGGAAACCAATAAGTCTTACTAATTAGGTCAATCGTTTTTTCCGGCCCGACGTGGCCTACCTCGTCGTGACATGTGCGTATTACTTCCTGAGTCATTGCATCAGGGACATAGAATAGAATCTTATTATCGTGCTTCCTAAACACAATTCCATTGCGCAGCTCAAATCTACTACATTCGCTAATCTCCAATTCCTTTTGAATCTTTCTAATAACAGGGTCTTGTATTTGCCTATACACTAATACTTCATCAAATGAAAGCGGCTCTATTACTAAAATGTTACGACTTAACGCATCTACATGTCGCATGCGATCACATGTACGGTGTTCGATGTAGTTATAATTTTGTAACATCATGCACCATCTACTAATGCGCGGATTTATGTCTTTTTTACGCAAAGCTAATTGTACTGAACTGCAATCGGTTATCACTACGAAGGATATTCCCTGAAGATAGACTCGAAATCTTTCAAGGGCGTAAACGATGGCCAGCGTTTCAAGCTCATAGCTATGATAACGACTTTCGGTGGCCGTAGTTCGTCGATTATAATACATAATAGGGTGCATGTGACCGTCTTGTTGGCGTTGTAGTAACACAGCACCATAACCATGAGAGCTGGCATCGGTATGCAATTCAGTATACGCTCTAGGATTATACAAAGCTAGCACGGGATGATTAGACAACTTTTCTCGTAACGTTTCAAACGCATGTAACTCGCTCTCGCCAAATATAAAAGGTACATCCTTCCTAGTGAGATCATGCAAAGGTTTCGCAATTCGTGCGTAATTTACGATGAATTTACGAAAATAGCTAGTCAAACCTAAGAAGCCTTGCAATTGTCCTACGGTTTTAGGATGTGGAAACTTCTGGATAGCCTTTACTTTCGACTCGTTCAGCGTAATACCGTTCTTAGAGATATTGTAACCAAGATACTCTATTTCGCGTTTTAAAAATCGGCATTTACTGAAATTTAATTCCAAATTGTACCGAGCAAATGCAAAACTTCTTCGAGGATTGTTACATTTTCTTCAATCGTAGCTGTCGCAATCATAATATCGTTAAGGTATATCTGTATTTTCCTTGCATTTAATAATGGCTTAAGTACCATATTAATACACCGCTGGAATGCAGCAGGGGCATTGGCCAAATCGAAAGGTAGTCTCAAGTATTCGTACTGGCCGTCTGGCGTAACAAATGAAGTGAACTTCACCGAACTTTCATCTACTTGAATATGATGGAATCCATCTTTCAAGTCAAGACTTGTAAAGTACGACTTATCGGCTAGTTGATCAATTAAATCTTCCATCAACGGAAGAGGATATCTATCCTTAACCGTAATTTTGTTAAGAGCTCTATAGTCAATGCACATTCGGTACCTTCCATCCTTTTTATTGACGAGCACGATCGGACTACAGAAATTAGAGTTACTGGGCCTTATGATTTCCCTCTGCAACAATCCATTGATGATATTCCTCACTTCCTCTCGCTCGTGCCATGAAAGACGTCTAGGTGTAAAATAAAATGACTTATTCTCGTCAGTTAACTGTATCTCAAACTTATAAGGGAGTTTTTCGATTTTTCCTGTAGAACAGAGGTGAGTGTTTAGTAAACTTAGCAATCTCTCTTTAACGTCATGGGGCAATGATACATCTAAATTATCAGAAACAGCGCTCAACGGACTCGCTTGCTCAATAGCTTCAATATTTAATATATCTTCCATAATATCATTGTGTGCTATACGCAAAGATTTATCTAATGTAACTGATATGCCGGGCATGCGTATAAATTCACGACCTAACAAAGCGTCATATGTCGTAGTTGAATCCGGAACGATAGCAAATTCTATAGAAAGGATATGATCAGGCAGCAAATGTAATCGGATTTTGGCCGTAATTGTTCCTATAATACATAAAGGTGATTTATTTATGCCTCCATAATTAGCAACGGATTCATTTTGAGTTAGCTTTTCATCGTTAAAATAATTTAAGTATGCGCTTTCGCTCATAATGTTTATTGCGCAACCGGAATCTACTAATGCTTCTAAGTAATATTCACTTTCGGAGCTTCTAGTAAATAACACGCAATACTCCCTGGTGGGGTTGGTCAGTGGTTTCCTATGATGTTCTACCGCAGACTTTTCCACGAGTGCCATTGTGTTACTCGCGCCACTCGCACTGTTATCTTCTTTGCTTCTTTGCTTCGATTCTTTTCTCGTCGGACAGTTCTTAAGTCGGTGATCCATCTTCCCGCAATTAAAGCAAGAACCTTTCTCTCGTTTTGACTTAGGGCATGAAGCAGAAAGGTGCCCTTCCTGATTGTAGTTATAGCATTTTGCCGATGCACTTTGTCGGTCCGAGGTCTCCTTGCGATTGGTTCCAAGCTTCGATTTCGTAGAAGAAAGGATATTCTTCTTACCATCAGTTTGCAATGTAATGTTTTCGAAAGCTTCGAGTAGTAAGTTGAGTGACTTGAATCGCTGCATTCGTGCGTGATCCCGCAGTCGCATATTCGGAATACCCTCTATGACGTATTCAACAAGTTCTTCTTCCTCAAGGGACAGTCGATTTCCAAGGACGATCTTATCATGGTGATATTCACGGTATGCTTCGTCGACTTTCCACTTTCTCTCTTCGAATTTACGTCTTAGTGCAAATCTGCCAGGCCGATGTTCAAACATCTTTCTCATTTCATCAAGTAGGCTTTCGGCATCCAACTCGATGAATTCTGCTTTAGAATGTAACCAAATTGCCGCTTTACCCTTTACTTTGGCGCCGATCAGCAGCTTCGTTGAGTTGTCATCGAGATCATACGTAACTCGCAGCTTCCTAACCTCTCTTTCCCATACTAGGAAAGTATCTTCCGTTCCGTGAAACTCGGCCAAATAATCACCGATCGACTTTAACGTGATATTCGACGTCCTAACGACGTTTCCAGATGTTTCTGAACGAGGGGTCTGTCTTAGTATCTCGTTCTCTCTCCTTGCAAGCCCGAGTTCTCTTTGGATTAACTCTCTCCCGCGACGCATAAATTCTAATTCTCTTGAAAGAAATTCAGACTCGCTCGAAGATGGACGAATCATACAGGCAAATGCCTCTGACGATAAACCGGAAGTCGGTGCGACAGCTTCCGAGGTAGCCGAAGTGCCTTCGGTACACGTAATATTCGGAGGG
>NW_017296463.1:28371-30029 GCF_001594075.2 Trachymyrmex cornetzi | reverse complement strand
GTAACAAAAAGGTCGGGACACCTAAATATTTCGGGAAATATAAGTTTTACAGAAAAGTGTTTCAGACAAAAGTTATATATGGTTTGAAAATATCTATTTATTGATCCTATCAGTTAGACCTTGGGTTGCGTAGCCAATGTCAGATCAAGGTTACATTGATTTTCTTAAATGGAACACCCTATTTTTTATTCAAGAATCTAATAGCTGATGTCGAGAGCTTTCCAAAACGCTATAATGAAATATTTTTTCATGAAGTACTTTTCAAGTTATAATGCTTCAAAGTTGCAGTATCGCTGACACTAGCATTATCCAAGATATGTAATACCACGCTTTATGTTTTTGTTTGTGCGTTAACTGAAGGTCAAGGTTCACGGACCACCGACCGATCTCGCCTTGACTGGCCTCCAAAATTAAATATTTTGGGTAATGCTAATTACCCAGGGTAATTATAATTACCCTGGGCTAAATGCCCAGAGTCTCTTTTATTGGTATTTTCGTATTTTTACTCTTTTGTTTCAGATACGGTACCACCGACATCATCGTACAGATGAATGATGTCATGGACATCCTAACGTGCCTGATTAGACGCACCACCGAGAACTTTAGGAGAGTTAATAGGCGATTGGGTAGACCACGGAGGAGGGATGACCGGGGTGACTACGATGATGATATCGCGTTTGTGCAGCAGCAGCAGCAACAGCAGCAGCAGCAGATACAGCAGCATGTTTAAAGTTCATCTGCGTTTTATATTGTTTATCTGATAAGGGTTAAAACGATGGGCCGAAAACATGTAATACATTGTGTCTACGTAGTTTTATTGTTTTTGTAATTTTTTCTTTATTATTCTTATTAATATACATGTGCTATTTTTAAGTCTTTCATTTATTTATTTTTATTACGAAAATTAACTCTTATTAACCTTTGTTCTTTTGATGTATTGTTATACCAAGAGTCTTTTTTATTTCTTTCAATATTTATATATATATATATATATATATATATAAAATATACATACATAAATACACACATACATAAATATACCTATAAATAAATAATAAAGAATTGGAAAGAGTAAGGGCACTAGGAGTCGGGCGCAGAAGACGTCGCGCAAATAATACACTTATAAAGAGTGAAACTTCTTTATTCACTAAACGCGCTTACATGTTTCGACTCATTTTTGAGCCTTCCTCAGAGCAAACACACATTAACATAAATAAAGTAAAAATTATCCTATCATGGTGAGCTCTCCTACATCGAGAATTTAAATGCCGGAATTAAATAAAAAGAAAGAAAAGAAAATGAAAAAGAAAGAAAATATAAAAAATGTCAAATTAAAGAATATAGAAACTAATTTATCGAAAAACTAACCGAAAATAGGGACGCTCACCACAATTACAAAGTACCGTATCGCAAATAATATCATGAATAATTCAAGAACCGGTTCCTGATATGTTGACCAGTCGGTATCAGACACAGTGAGTCACTTTTTAGTTTAGCTAGTACTAATGAAAATTGTAAAATAATAAAAAATTTCGTCAGAAAGACTTATTACTGTGTACGAGCGACACCGACTGACAAGACGTGACAACAACTCGAGCTTTTATAGTTTATCTATAATCGGGAGGTAGGCCTTCGGAAGCCTCTCCATATCCGTCTCC
>NW_017296463.1:26481-28161 GCF_001594075.2 Trachymyrmex cornetzi | reverse complement strand
GCAGCTCTTGCACGAAATCTTATAAACAACCTTCGACTTCTTATCACGCGGTAAGGGATCCTTATGCACCCTAATAAATTCTCGCAATTTATTAACACTATAAAATGACACCCTCATATGCTCGCTATTCAATCTATTAAACTTCTCAGTAATACCACGAACGAAAGGGACAGTGAATCACAAAGGCTGTACTACATCAACGCTATTATCACCAACAACCCCCTTCCTATTACTAGCCATAATAATATTTTTCAAACGGTTGTTAATATTCTCAAATATAAAACTCAAAGGATAATCATTCTCTAACAATACTTTAATTACAAAACACAAATTATCAAAATGGAATTTAGGATTCGAAAGCAAAATCACCCTATCAACTAATCCCGCGATTGTACCTATTTTTTGAGAAACCGCGTGCTGTGACCAAAAGTTCAAATATCTACCTGAAAAGGTTGGCTTGTGGTACCAATCAAATTCTATCAACTCATTATCCCTAATCACTGTAACATCCAAAAAATTTAACCTATCACCCCCCACTTCCATAGTAAACTAAAGCCTAGGATGCTGAGAATTAAAGACATCAAGAATGGAACTAACCGAAGAAACAGGCGCTGCCATGATTATATCGTCAACATACCTATAGTAAAGGGGCAACGGAAACTTAATCAAAGACAAAGCTCTATTCTCCAACTTACGCATAACTAAATCCGCGATGACGGGAGACAACGGGGAGCCCATGGGAGTACCATAATTCTGTTTATAAATAACACTATCAAACACAAAGAAAGTAGAATCTAAAATAAACTGAACCGCTTTGATGAATTCCTCCTTTGGTAAACAACAATCTCTAGAAATAAATCGCCAATGGTCTTGGATACAGTCCATTGCATAATCAATGGGAACGATAGTAAAGAGGCTAACAACATCCAGTGACATCAACTGAAATTCCTCACTCAACCGCCTACCATCAAGTTCCTTAACGAGTTTAAAACTATTATCGATATGACTATCCGCCTTAGGAATTGTTTTAATGATAATACTATAAAGAAACACTGCTAACGAATATAAAGAACTGTTTATCGAAGAAACTATTATACGAAAGGGGCAGTCCT
Source organism: Trachymyrmex cornetzi (assembly GCF_001594075.2). Lineage (NCBI taxonomy): Eukaryota > Metazoa > Arthropoda > Insecta > Hymenoptera > Formicidae > Trachymyrmex > Trachymyrmex cornetzi. Next base: position 27,049 of record NW_017296463.1, on the reverse strand, counting down.
GCTTATGTATCTTCGGAAGACCGTAGGCCATCGGAAGTATCCCGTCATTACATGACAAACCTCTATTTGTGGAATCAGATATATACTTCTTTTCTTTCCACCTAATAAAGCGCGTAAGCTCGTAACCATTCACCTCGTCGGATCCCTTACAACTACCTCATAAGTATTGACATCTTGAAGCATTTCATTTACCTTGGAAATGTACATTTGTCTATCCAATGCTACTGTCACATTCCCCTTATCCGCGCGAGTAAAAATCACCCTATCGTCTATCACCTATTCATAACCCTTAAAAAAATCCTAGTATCTTTCGCTAACTGTAACAAACTCCTATCTACTTCCGTGTAATGTAAGGAACAAGAAGCTAGGTTATTTAACACAGGAAGTGAGTGGTTCGAGATCGAAATCCGCTCATCTATAGGCAATTTATAAATATTACTTTCGATACACTGAATAAGATCGACCGTTAAATTTAATCTATTGTTAAAAGGTAAGGCAAAGTTCTCCCAATTGCAAAAAGTCACTATTTATGATGTCATCTCCCTCCCGCCCCTGTGACGTTACCCCC
>NW_017296463.1:20717-26426 GCF_001594075.2 Trachymyrmex cornetzi | reverse complement strand
CCCTCCCCGCCCCTCACCACCCCTCGTTGCCCCTGAGTTAGAACCGGCTTACCTACCCTACTGACTCTGATATTGATTTTATATAGAGGACAGTAAAAAATTTGTCTACTGTTAATGGAGCGGCCTTTTTTTGATTGTTGTGAGAATGATATTTTATTCTGTCTCGTTGATTGTGTGTGTGTGTGTGTGTTGTAAAAATCAACGTAAGTGGATTACCATTATTTAATAACTTTTCTATTGCTTTTGAAAGATTTTTCTGGTGAAACTGAGGATGAGACAGTAATAAAACTCTATCAACTAGGCCAACTATTACACCATTTTTGTGGCACGGAGGATGTTGAGAATAAAAATTTAGAAATCTTCCTGAATATATGGGTTTGTTATAATTGTCAAAGATGATTCTATTGATATTTACTATGATAGTGACGTCCAGAAAATTAATTTTGTTACCATTCCCAATTTCACTTGTAAATTATAATCTGTTGTGTACGGAATTAAAACATTCAGTTATCGAGTCAAGGCATTCAGGAGGCGCTGCTAACAATATGTCGTCCACATATCTGTAATAAATGGGAATATGACATGTGAGTTTTTGTAGTGCTACCTTTTCTAAATCCTCCATTACAATGTTTGCAATGATGGGGGATAGAGGGGAGCTCATAGGAGAGTTCCGAAAACCTGTTTGTATATAACTCCATCAAAAACGAAATACGTAGATTCTAACACAAAACGTACCCTTTAATAAATTCGTCTTCAGTGATTTTGGTATTTTTTAGAATATAAGACCATCTTTTTTTAATACTAATAATTGCACTTTCAGTCGGTACATTCGTGTATAAAGAAACAACATCGAGAGACGCTAGTTGCAGTTTCGGATCAAACGCAGTACCATTGAGCTGTTCGACTAAATGGAAACTGTTTTTTACGAAATTGTGCGCAACCGGAACACTATTTTTAAATTAAATTGAGTAAATAAAAAGCCAGATTATAGAGCGGATAAGTGGTTGATTAATCTTTCTGAGGTGATAATACCAGAGGGGGTTCGAATTCTTTTACAATTAGGTGAGAAGTTCGGACTTCCGATCACTGAAAACCGAAAAGACAAGACAATTATCGACTTCATAAAACATTAGAGTAGAAAAAGACATTGCGGGTTACAGAGCGGCTATAACAAATCACATTAGAAATAAAGCAGTGTCCATCATCGACGGGTTAAGTCATCACAATCCATCCTTGTGTTATAATGACAAAGCAATTCTTAAATATATTAAAATCACTAAAGTGTTCGTAAACGACCATCCTGATTTACTTATTACTAACGCTGATAAAGGTAACGTCACGGTCTTGTTAAATAGAACTGATCACATAAAAAAAATGGAAGAACACTTGTTTGATACGAAAACTTATTACTGCCAAAGACCCAATTAGAAAAATAACTAATTATTTAAAAGAATTGCTTAAACGATGGAAAACGAAAGAACTTGTCGATGACTTCACCTATAAACAACTTTTGAAAATCGAGTCGAATTTGTCCAGAGCATATGGTGCTGCTAAAATCCACAAACCGTTAAGAATTATAGTTTCTTCGATAGGCAGTCCGCTCTATAATCTGGCTTCCTATTTACACAATTTAATAAAAAATAGTGTTCCGGTAGCGCACAATTTCGTAAAAAACAGTTTCCATTTAGTCGAACAGCTCAATGGTACTGCGTTTGATCCGAAACTGCAACTAGCGTTTCTCGATATTGTTTCTCTATACATGAATGTATCGACTGAAAATGCAATTATTAGTATTAAAAAAAATGGTCTTATATTTCAAAAAATACTAAAATCACTGAAGACGAATTTATCAAAGCTGTACGTTTTGTTTTAGAATCTACGTATTTCGTGTTTGATGGAGTTATATACAAACAGGTTTTCGGAATTTTCCTATGGGCTCCCCTCTTTCCCCCATCATTGCATACATTGTAATGGAGGATTTAGAGGAGATAGCACTACAAAGACTCACATGTCACATTTCCATTTATTACAGATATGTGGCCGACATATTGTTAGCGGCGCCTCCTGAATGCCTTGACTCGATAACTGAATGTTTTAATTCCATACACAACAGATTAAAATTTACAAATGAAATTGGGAATGGTAACAAAATCAATTTTCTGGACGTCACTATCATAGTAAATATCAATAGAATCATCTTTGACAATTATAACAAACCCATATATTCAGGAAGATTTCTAAATTTTTATTCTCAACATCCTCCGTGCCACAAAAATGGTGTAATGGTTGACCTAGTTGATAGAGTTTTATTACTGTCTCATCCTCAGTTTCACCAGAAAAATTTTTCAAAAGCAATAGAAACGTTATTAAATAATGGTAATCCACTTACGTTGATTTTTACAACAATCAACGACAGAATAAAATATCATTTTCACAACAATCAAAAAAAGACTGCTCCATTAACAGTAGACAAATTTTTTACTGTCCCCTATATAAAATCAATATCAGAGTCATTTCAATCGCATCTTGTGTACATAAGAAGACAGCTTATACAATACCTAACATGTTTAACAGATTTATTAAGGCTCAGTTTCACAACTCACGGTTAACGCTTAACCGAGGTTCAACTTATTTCTCATCTTTTTCCAATTCTAGAATTGGAAAGAGGTGAGAAACAAATTGAACCTCGGTCAAGAATTAACCGTGAGTTGTGGAACTGGGCCTAATAGAGGTAAAGATAAATTGAGTTTCATGTCACAACAGGATGTAGTTTACAAAATTTCGTGTCACGATTGTGACGCTAGTTACGTTGGACAAACAAAAAGAAAATTGCTAACGAGAGTACGGGAACATCGCTCTAACATTAATAAAAAAACAGGTTCCCCATCGGTTATATCTAACCACCGAATTACTCATGGACATGATTTCGATTGGAGCAATGTGAAAATTTTAGATATAGAACCATCATACAATAAAAGAATGACTTCTGAAATGCTACATATAAAAAGACAAAATAATGGATTGAATTTACAAAACGATACGATATCATTTCCTGATGCTCATCTTTCTTTATTAGGACGGCTACCTTCCTTCTAGATCTCTTATTCTCCTACTCTCAATCACAAACGTCACCTTCCCACTTGTTCCTTTCCCCTGCCTAATCGCGAAGATTGATGTCTCTAGTGTTCGCGTACTAAACGTTCATTTTAAAAGTGCCCGTTGATGTGAAATAACTCGTTAGTTTGTTTCTCTTTATATCAAGAGTCCAGCTTAATACTGTGTCGGGTATTATTATTGCAACCGGATCGACGAAGGTACATAGACTATTTTATTATATTTATTGTATCGTTATTGAATTGTTTTCGCGTAGACGGTTTTAACTAAAAGAAAGATTGTCAATTGCGTCATCAATTTTTTGTTATATGTTTTACACTTTCAATTTTTTAATTTCGAATTTTACTCGCTAAACACTGATGATAACTTGGTTTTTTTATAGTGATTTTACACAGCAATAATATTTCCTATAGATCTAATAACTATCATAAGTAAAGCACAATAGAAAAGTTCAAAATGGATAATGTAAATGCTAAGCGCAAAAATCATGTTCACGTCAGAGATTCTAATAGCGTTTTCGATTGGGGTGCACTGGCTGCACTCAGTGTCAAGAGCGTGTTCGATTGGCAGTGCCAATGCGCACTTGGCTAGTGTCACGTGTTCATTTGATCGCACGACACTCGCGTAGCGCGCACTCAGTGCGCACTAAGTGGCACGAGATATTTTGACGGTGCCAGTTCAGTGCACGTTTTATCACAGTTAAGGATATATATAGGAACAAGCAAATCTGCGCAGTTGAATTGAAAACGGGGTCTTGTCCCTACTCTTAATATCTTTTACTGTGGTTTTGTAACATTTTGTTGAACATTGCTTCAAAGTGAACAAAAATGAGTTTCAGCTTTTGCACTAAAAATCTTGGCGTATTCTTTTGAACTTGCACTATTCAGTGCAACCCATGGAACTCGTCCAGTGTTGGTGTGAACTGAGTGCGCACTGGTGCGCACTAACTTTTGCCCAATCGAAAACGCTATAAGTTCATCAACATCGGACCAGGAAACTGAGTTATTAATACAGTTTTCTCCAACGGTCACACACAAGCATCAAACTAAGGTTAACATATCTGGCATTTTGTTGTTCTAAATTTATAATAATTTTACCGTTACAATTGAAGATGACCTCGTCGAAACGTTTTGCTTTATTTATTTATTTTTTGTATGTTATATTATTTTATTATCAATTTTTATATTTTACACGATCACTTATGTTAATGTTGTTACTTCGTCCGCTTATATGTTTAAGATTTTTATTTCGGTACCATGTTTTAATTATTAGATTTTTGGCTCGCCTCACAGTGAGGTATCATTCGAACATTTATTTCATAACGTGTCCATCATATTGTTACATGCAATTTTTACATTTGTACTGAATTATTGAGCCTTATTATTATAATAGGAGTCTTTATAAATGGCTACATAGCAATTTCAATATACGGCGTTTTCGAAAAAGTGACACATTGTTTTATATTCTTTACATTCTTAGTCTGAGAAATTATATTAGTTGGCTCATTGTAATTATTATTTATTACTTTATACATATATTTATATTATTCTTATTCCTTAATAAAACTTTATGAACACCTTTTATAAGTTCTTGTGTCATTTTACGTTTTATTTATATACATTATTTGTAAAGGGGCCAGACGATCCGAAATCTTGGCCAAAATTCAAAATGTTGATGGATTGGCATAAAACTCGGTATCTGAGGGTTTTTGTGGACACTGATTTCGAATCCGAACTCAGAATTTAGAAATTCAAAATGGCGGATCCAAAATGGCGGCCGATTTTCTATAATAATCGTTTAATTTTTATGAATTTAAATATATAACGGTTTTTTGAATCGCTAATTCCGAATCTGATGTCAGAATTTCATAATTCAAAATGGCGGATCCAAAATGGCGAACCGAAAATGCAAAAACCTGTAAATTTTTGATGAAAACTTTTTTTCAGGTTCGTTGATTACGAGTTAGACATTACAATTGTTAAAATTGCAGATGACGGATCCAGTATGGCTAACTTCAAAGTGAACATTTAATAAAATTTGGAGAAAAAATTTCGAACTTGTAAATTTAAATTACTACCGCTTTTTGCCGTACCCAGAGTCACAAATCGAGGACGTGGCGGATATTGATTCCATTTTGCTGGTTTATTATTTTTACTTTTTTTGCATTTTATTTTTTAAATTCTTTGTATTTTAATTTTTGTTTTTTAATTTTTTTGTATTTTATTTTTTAATTTTTTTGTACTTTATCATTTTTATATTTTTAACATTTTTTTAAATTGGTTAATTAGTATTCAAGCGTAATTACAAATCTCCTTCATCACACTGCTCTTCATTAGTCAACTCCGTATCATGCAAACTTTCGTAAACATTTGTCAGGTCGCTTGAATCATCTTCTTTCTCGGTTTCATTTCATTCAGAAAGAAAATCCATTGACTGGTCGAACTTAGGAATGGCAAGCAAGTGAATTACTTCTTTGAGGATAACTTTGTGCTGTCTTTTCTGAATTCGCGAATTAAGGTTAAGTGTAGATATAATGGGGTCAGAATAGTCTAGTGCCAATAACTTTTGTAGATAAAAAAATTAATAACAGGCAAC
>NW_017296463.1:15692-20062 GCF_001594075.2 Trachymyrmex cornetzi | reverse complement strand
CACTAGGAGGTCACCCTTCGCCGCAAGTCGAGAAAAACCGATTTCAACCCCTAAACAGCACCCCCATTTCACCATTCCACATTATCTCGTGTTTAAACTTTTTTTTTCGTTTTGTTACAACCTTAACTTCGTTTTCCAGCCGGTCGTTGCCTGTTATTAAATTTTTTTTAGCATTTAAAATACGCTTTGGCACCAGCCTATTTTGTATGTTTCGTAGTGAAAATAGACAATGTACAAAAAAACAGCCGGTAACAAATCTTTTTTTTTTACTAAAATATTTACAACTTTAGCTTGATTTGACGTAAAGGCCCCTTCGATGCACAGAAACGGTATGGCACCTACCTTCCGATTGGTTTTTTTGACGTAAACTATCACTAGGAACACATGCCAGCCGGTAACATATTAGGAAAAAAGCAACAAATTTTTGACAACTTCAATCACACGCTATCAATTTTAAAACAGTGGGAGATTTGCCATACTTGCGTTTCCTGCATGTTTACCTAATAAATGACGAATTATGACAATTTCAAGCGGTAACAAATCATTTTAGTGTCATCATCTCCCGGACTATATTGATGTATTCTTCTAACAAGGGAACACAACCAGTTGACCCCTCCGATTTAAATGAGCTTTTAGTATGTTGTTTTATAGACAAAAATAAGAGACAGGTATTTTTTTATACGTGCGGAGTCGCATGTTAAGGGGGTGAAATCCTCCCTTAACAAAAATCGGGTTTTTTCTTTCGAAGCGAATATCTTCGAAACTATAAAAAATAGACAAAAATTTTTACAATAAAAATTGAATGGTTGTAAGAGTACTTTATAACTATAGTAAAAAAAATTTTTTAAACTATTTATTTATTGTATACCCCCACCTTCCACTCTTATTTTCAAAAATATTAAAATTTTTTATATGACGAAAATTAAATAGAATTTTACGCTGAAAACAACGATGTGTATTTAAATCACGTTCCGATAAACCATTTTTCAGATATGAACGAAAACGTCTCTTTTTACGCGCTCCATACATATTCGTACCGCGTTGGAGCACAAGATACCGTTCAATGAATATAGTCCAGTACGCATCATTATCGTATTAGCTACTATAATAAGAGCTTTTTACAATAATAATGTTATAATAATAATAATAATAATGATAGTAACGATGATAATAATAATAACAGTAATATAGTAATAGTGACCTTGTTAAACTTCCAAAACCATTCAAGTGTTTTGGTAATATATACAAAAATGTACCTCGGAAAATTAAAATCAAAGTATGAATAAAGAAATTATTATCTTCGTAAAATATCGTTCATTTTTCATTTTGATCGTGCAGCAGCTAATTACAGTGTTCAATGTTAACATGAACGCCGACTCGCGTAAAGTAACCACGGCAGTGTCGCTTGGCTTACCGTCAAGACACTACCGTGCCAAATAATGTATTGCAAAATATTGTGTCATATTAACTTATTTTTAGGCGGAAAATAGATATGTTGACGGATAGTTTTGCTTGCATACGTTATTAATATGTAGAAAACAGCTATAAAATGTAAGAAAATAGCTATAAAATAAATCTTATTTGCAACTCTTTGTAGAAAATAGATTTGCTCCTATGTGCAGTAGTCCAGTAGCATATACTATTGATTGTGAATTGTACAGTGAGTTGTTACTGTCAATTTTTTCAATGGAAGTAACATGCAAATGCGGTACTTTAAATTTAAGATGGATACGTATAATTGTGAAACTTATCAGTATAATTTGGAAATAACGTGCAAATGCGGAACTTCTTATCAATTCTTAACAAAGGTACTTATTTCATTATTAATAGTTTATTGCATTTATCAATAATTTTTGTTTTTCATACAGTTTTCTTTCTATTGTTGTTAATTCATAAAAAACATTCTAATAACCCGTGTAAACTTGCGTATCCTATTTTAGTGTCCATGCAGAGACGTCCAACTTCTAATAATGAAAAACAAAAAAACAATTTGTCGTTGAATGCCGATAATGATTTACGAGATCCTGAAGCTCAATTTCGAACTTGTAGTCGAATGCGTTTACTAGAACTTCTTCGAAGATCAAAAGATCATAATCAAGAAAATTCTGCTTAAATAGCACTGTTGTGCCGCTATACGGCACGGTCCGGGATCCACATAAGACTCGAGGAGAGGTCACATAAAATAGCACTTCGTTGTAGATTTTAATAAATATATAACACCTTTATTTTCACAACTCACAAGTGGTATTCATTTATAATCACAATGCACTGTTCGGTATTCGCATCACGATATATAAAGATATAATTCAAAGAAAAAGACATTTTTTTAGACATGGTGTGTGTGGTGTGTTCTTTTCACGTTTTAATTGTAATAAATACAAAATTAAATTAAATATTGATGATTGATACTTTATATCATTACAAATATTATATTATATATATATTAATTAATATTAATATTAATTAATATATATATAATATAATATTTGTAATGATATAAAGTATCAATCATCAATATTTAATTTAATTTTGTATTTATTACAATTAAAACGTGAAAAGAACACACCACACACACCATGTCTAAAAAAAAAGTGTCTTTTTTTAGATATTGTTTTTTTAAAATTATTTTTTTACAATGTATACATATGAATCATTGCAATATATTTACGATTCATTTTAATTACAAATATGATGATCATGAAAAAAAATGCGTTATACAGAGAGACTTTTTGCACCATGCTCAAGTAATTACAGCTATTTCGCCACAAATATCGCATGTTGATTTCGAATGTTTTTTAAAACAAAAATTGACCGGTGTGTCAAATTCAACTGGCCTATGTTACAACTATCCACTTTTGTACCAAGCGTATTTAAACAAATTAGTAAATCTTGACGATGAAAATTGATTGTGCGTCAATGACTGTAATTTAAACTAGCGTTCCTAGAATGAAGCTTTACATCAAGATCTAAAAGCATGACTACATCTGAAAAATGCTTGATAAAATTCTTCCACAAATGGAATCCAAAAACATCTAACGGTTGTATTTTTCCTGTTGTTCCAGCCGGTATAGTTAATAAAACAATATCTTGTGCAGAATCTGGTCTATTTCTTTGAATTATATCCGGACAATTACCAGTCCATGAATCCAACAATAAAATTAAATTTGGTTCAACATTTGGAAAATATACATCCCTTACCCAAGTTTCAAAATGATTAGATGTTAGTTTACCAGATTTTGACGCCATAATAAAAATATTATTTGCAGTAAACATCGTTTCTTGTACCCTAGGACCTAACGTCCTACTAGATTCTTTTAACACTATAAGAAGTGGAGATAATAATCTATCATCGGCTGAAATAACAGGTTGTATTGTATAACTGTGCGTAATCGCAGATATTGACTGTGCTACAGACTCTACTTTTTATACACCTTTCTGTGCCAATGTACGATCAGTACGTAATTCTAATTGAAAACCACTTTGGTCCGAATTGTACACATTTTCACTTCCATACCGGTCAATATAATATTTGACATTTTCAATAAACCTATTAATGTCTGCCTGTAAAGCTTCCTTTGTCATTAAAGCTTTTTTAGTTATAAATTTCGTAACTTTTCTAGATACAATTTGATGCGCGAGCTTAAACCTTCTAACCCATTCGTGTGATGCTTTGAAACCTAATAAGTTTTCTTGTTGTTGCGCTTGCAAAGCCCATCATGTAATATCAACATCATGGATCATTGCCCCTTTACGAATCGCTTCAATAAATTTATTTAACGTGTATGCTGAAATTTCTTCTAACTTTTCAAGTCTACTACCACCTACATTCGTATGCTTTTCCCATCGTCGCAATTGGCGTGCTAATATTACTTTTCGAAACTTCGATTTTACAGATTCAATTGTTCTTGGCTTTAACTTACCACTTCTCCAATATTCAACTGCTCTTCTTTTATATTCTACTGAAATATCATCGATGTCACAATCCATTTCTTTTACATTGCATACGTAATTTTCTTCTTCATCTACGAGTTCTATTTCTTGTGCTTCTGGTACATCATATGATATTAAAAAATCCAACGATTCTTCTTCTTCGATTTCAAAATGTGTAGTCTTCACTGTTAGAAATTTCTCAATAAATTTTAATTAACATGTAAAGGAAGCATGTGGTTATGCACGAAATTGAATATAATGAATGATGTAAATAAAAACTAAATTACAGTAGTCTTAAATGTGATGAACGTGTGTATTGAAATTAATGAACACATTATTATAGAAATTAATTTACACGTTAATGAAAAGTACGAGATCTGTAACTGAAAAGTAATTTACGTTAATGACATGTAAGAAACGTAAACGTATTCACTGTTAAG
>NW_017296463.1:11181-15177 GCF_001594075.2 Trachymyrmex cornetzi | reverse complement strand
GGATTAGAACGAAATTGTATCTGTTAAAACGTACATAAAATTATTATTTAAAAAATATAATATTAAAAGTGCATAAAGCAAGAAAAAACAAAATAAATACCAAACACAAAAAGAAAAAAAAAATATATATATAACATCAAATAAGTAATCTAGAATTCTTAGAAATATAAACTTAATTAATAAATAATAAATTAATGTGTGAATAACAAAGAAAATTAATAAAAAATAACAATTTGTAACAATTAAAATAAATAATGAAAAAAAAACATTACAAATCATATGTCAGTATAAAATAAAATTGTTAATTATAATTATAAACTAAAATATATCAAAATAAATTGTGTAACAGTTAAAATAAAATTTGATATATACCTTATAGAACATATGCCAAAATAATATAAAAATATCGAATTATTAGACAATGCGATGAGAGTGGAATGGTCATCTCTCTAGTGTGTTCAGAGACAATGTGAGTAAGACAATCATAAGCAAGTTGAAGTGGAAACGACGAAGGAAGGAGTAAAAAAGAGAGGGAGAAATAAAGTAGAGGGAAAAGAAATTGGGAAGAAGGGAAGTAAGAAGGAAAGCAGTTAAGAAGGAGAAAGAGATTGTATAATTTGCGAATAAGACTCGGGCAATCAATTGTGTAACTTAAAAGTTAATGAAATTTAAGAACATTTCTAACAGTGAACGTTAAGCGTTAATAGTATTAGGATTAATTAAAATATTATTAATATTCGTAAATGTAAAAGTACATTAAATTTCATTAATATGTACATTAATAGTTATTTCAATTATGATTAAGTAAATGTCATTTATATCCGTAAATGAAAAGTATATTAAATTTCATTACACTTAATTTTTCAGTTACTGTAAACTTAAATCTCATTAACACATGCATTAATAGTCCTTTCAGTTACAGAGAAATCAAACTTCATTCACCAATATACATTAAAAGTTAATGAAATTTAAGAACATTTCTAACAGTGTTGGTACATTTCTTTTAACATCTTCCATTTTTCTCTCCATCGTAACTTCTTCTGATGTTATAGGACTTTCTGGGAAATCCAAGGCAGTAAATACTGCAGACAGCAGTATTATTACATTTCGTGGATTAAACCGCATTATTTTTTAAAATTATAAATATTATTTACATATGTCTATTTCCAATATAATAATTACGAAAAGAAAAATAGAAAAAAGTTTTTATTGTCTATTTCATAATAACTTTGATACCTTCTTATTGATTATTCTTCAAAGAAATTCATTGAACATAGGAAAAAACAATCTTGTACAATGTACAAATGACGTCTGTTCCTACAAGTATTTTAAAAATATAATCAAATTATAAATATACTGTTTCATCACATTCTAACAGTTAAATAAAAAAAGTGAATAAAACGTATACGATTATTTCAATAAAAAAAAATTTTTAAAGTAAGAAAATACAAAAAGCAATAAAAACTTTAAAAGTTAACATTTACTGATAGAGGTTCGTATTACTCTCACAACTGGTAGTACTTATTAATCGAAATCAAATACGAAACTGCGAATTTGTTGCTACGATCTGCGCCTTTTATATACTTATGTTCGTGTCAACAATATACGCAGACTATGCGTCAGCATATCTATTTTCCGCCTAATAATAAGTTAATATGACGCAATATTTTGCAATACATTATTTGACACGGTAGTGTCTCGGCGGTAAACCAAGCTAAGCGACACTGCCGTGGCTACTTTACGCGAGTCGGCGTTCATGTTAACATTGAACACTGTAATTAGCTGCTGCACGATCAAAATGAAAAATGAACGATATTTTACGAAGATAATAATTTCTTTATTCATACTTTGATTTTAATTTTCCGAGGTACATTTTTGTACATATTACCAAAATACTTGAATGGTTTTGGAAGTTTAACAAGGTCACTATTACTATATTACTGTTATTATTATTATCATCGTTACTATCATTATTATTATTATTATTATTATTATAACATTATTATTGTAAAAAGCTCTTATTATAGTAGCTAGTGCGATAATGATGCGTACTGGACTGTATTCATTAAACGGTATCTTGTGCTCCCAACGCGGTACGAATATGTATGGAGCGCGTAAAAAGAGACGTTTCATTTATATCTGAAAAATGGTTTATCGGAACGTGATTTAAATACACACCGTTATTTTCAGCGTAAAATTCTCTTTAAGTTTTGATTTTTGAATATGTATTCACGGAGGAACTGCATGAGGCTTTGGAATGAAGATAAACGTTCTTAACTTTCTATATTTTAGTTATTTTAGTTATGATCTCTATTTTAGAGTATGTGTGTTGTACCAGAGGTAATAATTTATTTTATATTGTATCTGAAGATGGTTCAAATGTAGAACCGAAACATGTTATACTTATAATTAGAATTGTACAATTTATATTTCAAACGAACTTCTTTACTGGATAATTATAAACTTGAATGTGTTAATCACTTCTTAGTTAATTGATGATTACATACGACTCTTATTTGCCTTGTTTCCAATTATTACATTTTTAATTTTTGTCATATAAAAAATTTGAATATTTTTGAAAATAAAAGTGGAGGGTGGGGGTATACAATAAATAAATAGTTAAAAGAAAATTTTTTTATTATAGTTATAAAGTACTCTTACAACCATTCAATTTTGATTCTAAAAATTTTTATCTATCTCTTATAGTTTCGAAGATATTCGCTTCGAAAGAAAAAAACCGATTTTTTTCAAGGGAGAATTTCATCTCCTTATCATGCGACTCCGCATGTACAAAAAAATACGTGTCTCTTATTTTTGTTTATAGAACAACATATTAAAAGCTCATTTAAATTGGCGGGGGTCAACTGATTGTGTTCCCTTGTAAGTCTAAAATTCTGATTGGATGAGCTAAAAGAATACACCAGTAACAGTAAGCGCTCACTCAACTGTTGAGTCCGCTGAATGCGCCCAATGAACGTGACCATTGTATCTAACACGGACCAGCACGGACGAAATTGTAATTTTTTTTTAGATTTTCTCAACGGTTAATGACTTATCATTATAATTATAAGAAGTGCTGTTTTTTTAATTACATAAAATCAAGAAAGAGTAAAGCTCATTTATAATAAATAGTTGAAAGGGATATACGCACGACGAAATAAAGCTGCATGAAGCAGGCCGCCTTGAAGCAGTTAGTCTACATATTCGCCAAACGGTTGAATGGTAATTATCTGTTCATTTATAGATTAGCTGCTTATTTAGTTAGTAAACGTATCGCCCATCCAATTTTAATCGCATGTAATGTACGCACTGTATTTCTGTTCGATTTTTCGATGTAAAAGATACTGCTTGTCATATTAATTTCTCATGTTTAATTCATATGTATCTCTAAAATTTGCAGATTATTTTTAATTATGAAATACAAAAAAATACCTCTTCACGGACGTTCCTATTCCCCGTTCTACTATATGTCAACGAAAAAAAGAAATTACGAAATCTTAACAAGGTCGATATTAATAAGGTCATTATATAGGGTGTCCCATTTTAATCTATCGGTCGAAATAACTTCGAGGGGAATGGTTTTATCAAAAAATGTTTAAGACAAAAGTTACTAGGGTTGAAGGGGGCCGTCCATCGGTGACCTTGACCTTGATCTTGACATCAAATTTTAAGGTTATTTCAGGATCTAATCGCAATTTTTTAATGGAAACCCCAATTTTTTATTCGGGATATTGAAAGAGCGGGAAATTTCACATTCCAACACGTGGTCATGTTTGATCCCAAATTTCCTCTAACAACATTACAAGGTCAAACGAATGGAGCGGTGATTAAGACTATTGTATGCAGATGCGCAAAACATAATAGTTGTAAGGATCAAAGGGGGGCGTCGAATGGTGACCTTGACCTTGATCTTGAGGTTAAATTTGAAGGTTATGTCAAGGTCGAAGTATTTTTTCTTGTCATCAAATGGAATGACGTATGACCTACTCGAATATG
>NW_017296463.1:7441-9715 GCF_001594075.2 Trachymyrmex cornetzi | reverse complement strand
AGCATGATAACCTATGCTGACCTGGAATAGTTACTACAACTAATAGGTAAAGGTAAAGGTTGTACAAGCCTCGTGGGAAGAATGATATTAACTATAGCATTACAACTTTATAAAGTTACTGCTACTACAGTACAATGGTTACAACGTCTAATAGGTAAAGGTTGCACAAGTCTCGTGGGAAGACTAATATTATCTCTAGTATTTTAACTTTATAAAGTTACTGTTACTACAGTTGAATGGTTACGACAATTAATAGGTAAAAGTTGTACAAGCATCATGGGGAGAATAATAGTTAAATCTGTCTCACGCGTAAAATGCATAACAGAGCATAAGCATAACATACGATCGGTGAGTAATGAGCATCTCATGTAAATCTATATGGCAATTTCATGCTGGATGCTTATTAGTTTAGCGGTTTAGGTGTATATACACATAGCCACATAAACATATGCATAAAGAAAATTACTTAATCACATTTTGCTTGTAAAATGTGATTGGATAATTTCGAGGATAATTTCCTTTATTGATATGTTTATCCGGATGTATAAGTTAATGTAGATGTATCCTGATTTAGTATTATTCTTTCCAGGAAGCTCATGTAACCTATTAGTTATTGTAAATATTCAACTTTAGTAACAGCAACTTTAAAAAATTAAAATGCTATAGTTAATGTTATTGTTTGCACGAAGTTTGTGCAACTTGTACCTATTAGTTGCTGTAACCATTCAACTTTAGTAGCCGCAACTTTAGTAATGTAAAATTCTATATTTAATGTTATTCTTTCCACGAGGCTTGTGTAATTTTACCTATTAGTTATTGTAACCATTCAACTTTAGCAACAACAATTTTAAAAAGTTAAAGTGCTATAGTTAATATTATTCTTCGTACAAAGCTTGTTCAACCTTTAGCTATTAGTTGTCTTAACCATTTAACTTTTGTAGCAATAACTTTAGAAGTGCGAAATCTTATATGGAATATTATTCTTCCTATGGAGTTTGTGTAACCCTTACCTATTAGTTGTTGCAACGATTCAACTGTAGTTCCAACTCAGTCGTTGCAACCTTTCAACTGTAGTAGTAACCGTAGTTAATATTATAATAACATTAACTATAGCATTTTAGCTTTTTAAAGTTAGTACTACTAAAGTTGAATGATTACGACAAGTAATAGGTAAAAGTTGGATTTTTATGGGAAGAATAATATTATCTATAGTATTCCATTACTTTAAAGTTGTTTCAACTAAAGTTGAATGGTTGCTATAACTATTATTAATTACATACAATTTATTCTTGTGTAACATAAGATATAATTTGTCAAATTATTCAGGGAAACAGATTTTGATGCACTCTTGCGAGAAATCTTGTTTGATTTACGCGAGACATGATCGGGAGTATAAGTATCATTCGAATACATCAAGCATTCAAGCGTGCGATTAGCTCAGCGTTAGCGTAGGTAGGTTACTGACCTAGAGGTCTTAGGTTCAAATCCCTTCGATACCCCATGCGTTTTTTCAAATATCCGATGCGTTATTGTAACTAAATAAATTGTATGCGTAACAAATATATAAATAAATTGTACATATTGATATAATAAATAAGAAATAAAAATTGAAGAAAAATTTATTGTAATAATAACTATAAAAAAATAGTTGTGTCGTCAATATTATTGACAATAATCTCAAAACTGTTCACAAATATTAATTATACAATTTAGTTATATTTTGCCAATGTCTGCATTTCCATTAACTAGGATATTTTTGTTCCCACAACTAATTATGAATAGTTGAGGTGCTATTGCACTACACTTTTATAGTTGCGGCAACGATTCTCAGCATAGTACCAATGACTATATTATTTGGTTGTATTTATCAATATTTGCGCATTTCAACTGACTAGGATATTTTTGTTTCCACAACTAATTATGAATAGTTGAGGTGCTATTGCACTACACTTTTATAGTTGCGACAACGATTCTCAGCGTAGTACCAATGACTATATTATTTGGTTGTATTTACCAAGATTTGTGCATTTCCATTAACTAGGATATTTTTGTTCCCACAACTAATCATGAATAGTTGAGGTGCTATTGCACTACACTTTTGTAGTTGCGGCAACAATTCTCAGCGTAGTTCCAACGACTATATTATTTGGTTGTATTTATCAATATTTGCGCATTTCAACTGACTAGGATATTTTTGTTCCCACATCCAATTATGAATAGTTGAGGTGCTATTGCACTACACTTTTATAGTTGCGGCAACGATTCTCAGCGTAG
>NW_017296463.1:4400-6902 GCF_001594075.2 Trachymyrmex cornetzi | reverse complement strand
CTGATTTTAGTTGATGTCATTAACATCTGAAAGATCTATTTGGGTTATTGGAATTTTTTAACGTATGTACGTTGCAACGAGAGAGACTTTGCAGTCCGTCCTCGTTACCGCGCTGCCTCTTGCCGCGCTAGTACGCTGCGCTGCCGCTATCCTGCGCAGCGTACACACATACATTAAGCGCAAAACCTAACGTAAACCCTACAGTATTTAACGTAAAATTCATGCAAAAGTGACTACCGTTTTTTAACGTCATATTCGAGTAGGTCATACGTCATTCCATTTGATGACAAAAAAAAATACTTCGACCTTGACATAACTTTCAAATTTAACCTCAAGATCAAGGTCAAGGTCATCGATGGACGGCCCCCTTCAACCCCAGTAACTTTTGTCTTAAACATTTTTTGATAAAACCATCCCCCTCGAAGTTATTTCGACCGATAGATTAAAATAGGACACACACACCCTGTATATATACACAAGTAATTTAATTTATATATATTTCCATTTAAAAAACAACTCTATTAGTTTTTTTAACTACAATGGTTTCCATAACATTTATATATTTTTAAATTTAATTTTTTTTCTTCCAGACTAAAAATAATGATGTGATTAAAGTCACGCTAAATAAAGATGAAATATTATTAAGTTATGCTCATTCTGATGAAGAATATATTAGTGTAGATAAGGTAATGATATAACACAATAAGACTTCAAAATTATGTATGAAAAACTTATTTCATTTTTATATATATATATATAAGAGAAAGAGATAGAAATTTATTTTTCATATATTTTATTATTAAAGTTGTAAGGAAAGTAATGTTGTCTATTTATATTTATGTCAAAATTATGTATATACAAATATCTTCGTAAAAAATGAACGAAATTTAAATTTTAAAAAATATATTTAAAAATAGATTTCAAGTTTTAAAACTTTTCAAGTTTTAAAGCTTGAAACCTATTTTTGAAAGATTACTATATTTTTTGAGTTTTTGTGAGTTTTGTAATTTTAACATAGAAAACTATAAGCTATATAATAAAATGGAAAATCTTTTTCTCATTCTTTGTGAACCTGCTGTCATAATGTTACTATTATCATAATGTTATTTGAAATTACTTGTGTTTATAATTTTTTAGGAAGCTGATTAGACAAATTCGTTAATAGAAACGTGTGACAACTCTAAGGAAGGTCAATCAGAAACTTTGGAAATAAACTTGCAAGCTTCTTTACTTCCAAATATAGTTGGATCATCTTCTGATCAACAATTTCCTTATATTTATATCAATGAAGAAAAAAGTTTTTGGGAAAAAAGACAGAATAGAAAACATAGTATATGTCCATGCACTCAGTCAAATATAGAAGACATTAATGCTTATATGCTTGACTTTAGGACTAAGACATAATTTATCATGGTTGGCACAAATAGCTATATTAAAAATGATAAACGCAATATTTGTTGAGGAAAAAATTTCAACAACCAAGTATATGTAGGGGAAAGTGGGCGAATTGTGCGCACCTAAGGGATATTTGTTTTCTTGGGATGGTTTTCTAAGTTCCAAGCGATATAAGCATGGAAATAGAAACTATAAACATTCTTCTATCATTACGTAACCTTATCTTGAACAGATTTTCATTCAATAAAGTTGTATTTGGCAAAAAGGAAAAAACGGAAAAGCAAAAAAATTTCTCGCGTAATTGTGTGCAAAACAAAAGTCGTAAGAAATGAATGAATTGTGGAATGTTGACATAGAAATCAGAACATACATTCATTATATTGCAATACAAATATATATTAAACTTATTTTAAATGTATATTATATATATTAAGAAAAAATATAAAACTAATATAATAATAATGCACATAGACTTTGGCAAAATAAAATGGCAAAATAAAATGGCAAAATAAAATGGCAAAATAAAATAGTAATGCTAAAAAGAAATGAAAAAACTAGTGCTAGTCATACAGTATACGGAAAATGGGCAATTGTGCGCATTTTAAACCGCTTGCGCACAGTTGCCCGCCGCGATCTGACTCGATACGAAATACAAATTACTTCAACAATTCCTAACCAAACTTAATAAATAATAGCTTAAATGATGCACATAATAACGTACTTTAATAACGTATACAGTTTTAAACAAACAAATTAAAAATACGGACTTACCACCTTATTTTCTGAATGTTAAAATAACAAGAAAAGATGTAATTTCACTTTTTTGTATTTCTCTGGCTAGCGATGTATTTACGTCGTATCTTTTGTAATTATATCTTAAGAGGACGACTTCCTGCGTGAAAATTTCACCACGGTGATGTCTTCATCTATTGGGAAAGTACCAAACCAGGATGCGCACAATTACCCGCTGCGCACAGTTCCCCCACTTTCCCCTACTTCAATTACATAGATCGATCAGATGATAATTTCAAATATCAGGAGACGCGGTAGTGGCTCCGGCCATGTTCAAAAATAAGAGACACTACAAGTCTTTTATCCCGCACCATC
>NW_017296463.1:2441-3265 GCF_001594075.2 Trachymyrmex cornetzi | reverse complement strand
CATGTTCGCCTTCGAGGAAGTTGGTGTCTAGGTGTTCGCCGTCGAGGAAATGATATTAATGTGAGATGGGTGACTGCTAAATCGCCGTATCCGCAATCGCATGACAGTGCGCATAAATCGACGTGTTACACTGTATCTTAAAAGGATAGGCCTCAAAGCATGATCCGTTAAAATCTGGGTCATTGTATGAATATACTAAGATATGAATATACTAAGAAAAATAAAGAATGGGTCCTTCCATCATCCGTTCTCGTGAAAACGGAACCATATTTTCTTCGTTCCAATTATTAACTATTTTAGAAATTCGCTGCTGTACAGTGTTCAATACTTTCGCTCCATTTGGCACAATCAGAGTATTCAATTTTGCAAATATGGTGAAAACTAAATGATGCGTGATGTAATTATAACGTACTGAAACATAAATACAATAACGTAAGTACTAAATATAATAACTTTTTTACAAAAAAAATATAATAACGTTTTGTTTTATAATATAATAATTCGTAATTTACGGGACAATGATCTCCTCACGCAGTGATTAATGTTTTGCCGTTAATGGATAACAATGGTAAAAAAGCAAAAATATGGCATTGTGATGAGAACAGATGCTACATAAGTGATACTTCCATTGAGAAATTTGTTTCGTTCTTGGAACAGTTCGAAGGAAGTACTTTGAAGAAGATAATGAATGTTAAGTTCATGGCGTGACTACAAAATTGTTCCGCTTCACATGTAAGTAGCAGATTAGGACATCCTCCGGAATGCTATGTAAATCCTAATCTTTGCAAGTCATATATTGCAACGATAAGCACTTTATCGCCACA
>NW_017296463.1:358-634 GCF_001594075.2 Trachymyrmex cornetzi | reverse complement strand
ATGATAAGTTACCACAAACGGAATATCGGATCGTTCATGACGAAAGCGATAGTGATGAAATAGAGGAGGTGGTTGAGGCGCTGTCGAGGTGTACTGTATATAACAAGCATAACGAAGATAACAATAATGAAACCGTTTTAAAACGTAAAGCTTTCCTCACGCAAATTACTAGATTCGGGTATTAATGATCAGTATACAATATACCCAATGCACGCAAAATGAATCGGTAACGAATCTGCATTGAAACTCTATCAAATGTTGAAAATTGAAGATGTT
>NW_017296463.1:0-225 GCF_001594075.2 Trachymyrmex cornetzi | reverse complement strand
TGTTTCCCCGATTTATATCCCGAGGGTGTCAATGGACAACGAGAAGATAGAAACTTTGCATTGCCGGAATATTTATTTGTCAGAGCGCGGTTGATGTTGAAACACAGTAGATTCAGGACGAATCTGCAATATTTGTTCTTTCTTCTGAATGATGCTAACTATCGACAATTGAAAAATGGAATGTATTATACGATGATGGTTGCTAATCCACGAGAGAGGTACACT
>NW_017296462.1:106409-106609 GCF_001594075.2 Trachymyrmex cornetzi | reverse complement strand
TATAAATTACAGACGTTTCGACATCATCGTTGTGTTTGCTTCAAATGTATAAACCATATTCTAGATATAGTAAGCAACTTTACGTTATTTCATTGGGACGCTTACTACATATAGAATTTGTTATTCCTACATTTAAAGAGGATGCAATAATGATGTCGAAACGTCTGTAATTTATACACTAAATTTATAATATATGACAG
>NW_017296462.1:97840-101762 GCF_001594075.2 Trachymyrmex cornetzi | reverse complement strand
CAAAATAAACGCCAGAAGCGTCTATTTCGACGGTACTGATAGAATAAATCTCAAAGACGTCTAATCAGACGATACTGGTTATAATAAATATCAAAAGCGTCAGTTGTGATGGTAACACACACACACGCACGCACGCACGCACACAACACGTTGAAAAACTTTATTTTTACATATATAGTTAATTGTAGTAAACAGTATAATAAACAAGCAAGACTGGGTAATAGTAAAATACATGCGTAATAATAAAATATATGATAAATAATATAACTTATATTCATATTTTTATGTTTTTATTATTAAATGCTATTCTGTGTATTATTTTGCATATTAATATATTTATTGTTCTTTGTAGGCGGGCAGAGTTAAGGAAATTGATGGAAAGGATGATGGCTGAAGAAACTAGCATTAATTCTGAGAGTACTGTTAATAAATTTGACACGGGGCCGGTAGCATTGATCTCATCCGATGCGATGGATTTGAAAGATCTCAGTACCTTCGAAACATGCTTGGACACAAAGCCAGTAAATAAAGGTATGTATGGGAATGTCCAAATTTGCGAAGATGACAATGATGATAGTTATATCGTCGACCGTACAAGGCCGTGTGGATATATAGGTCGTATCCAAGACCACGAGCCTGAAGGTAATCGCATTGTGGATATTTCTTTCTTCTTGAAAGAGATGCATAGGATATTTGATAACCATGCAATGCTATTTTCGTGCCGATTTGAAAATTGTGGTCTCATTAATGAGCGACGCTCTGGGTTATTGATGCAATTCTTCTTTAGATGCCAAAATTGCAATTATGAAGACAAGTTTTGGTCACAACCCGGAGATGGTCAAACTATGGACATCAACACGGCTATGACAGCTGCAAGCATAACGACTGGGATTGGTTATATCTAACTACAAGAAATGTTAGCAGCTGTGAATACGCCGTGTATGTCTGAGAAAACATATATCAAATATCGAGAATTATTAATCGATGAGTTTCAAAAAACAGCCTTTGAAAATATGAAAAAGGCAGGCGAAGTTGAAAAACAATTCGCTATACAGAGAAACGAAACTATTAATGGCATTCCGTATATCACCGTTGTAGCGGATGGTAGTTGGGCGAAGAGATCGTATGGCACTGCCTACAATTCACTTTCCGGTGTTGGAGCCATCATTGGTTACCACACAGGGAAAGTTCTCTTCGTCGGTATTCGCAACAAATTTTGTACATTGTGTGATATGGCGGAACGGAAAAACATCGAAGCAAAAGTTCATAAATGCTACAAAAACTTTGATCGCAATGCAAGCTCTACAAGTATGGAGAGTGATGCTATTGTTGAAGGGTTTAAAAATAGCATTGAAATGCATGGATTGATGTATAGAACGGTCATCGCCGATGGTGATAGCAACGTATTTAAGTCCATTATTGATAATAGACCGTATCAGGAGCAAATAACAACAGTGAGCAAAATAGAATGCACAAATCATTTGCTTCGTAATCTATGCAAAAAATTGAAAGTCATCTCAGAAACGACTGAGTCGAAGATGCGTAGAAACCGGTTTTATATAAAATACCGAAATGTTGTGAAGAACAACATAAAAAAGATTCGGAAAGCAGTTTTAGAGGCAGCTGCTATGCGAAGAGAAAAGAAACAGCCTCAACATTGTGCTGCTATGGAATTACAAGAAAATATACTCAATATTCCTAGCCACGTGTTTGGTGAACATAAACGATGTAAAGAACTTGGTGGCACACTCACAGAGAATGGTAATACAAAAGAACCAAATCATGTACGGTTTCTCAAATTGTGTGGCCTTTACCAAAAAATAGAAAATGCTATAAAACATGTAGCCGCTTATTCCGATAGTTTGTTACTCAATTTAACAAACAATCCTGCAGAGTCGTTTAATTCGATAATCTGCAAAGAAATTGGCGGAAAGCGCATTAACTTCGGTGCACGAGGTTCCTACAACGCTAGAATTGCGGGAGCTGTATTACAACATAATACGCAACAAGTTCTCACGCAATTACATGAAAGTGTATGCAAAACGACTGTTCCTTCTACTATAAAGAATCTGGAAAAACGACGACAGGAAAAAGTTGTTCGAACCAGAGAATATCGACAAAGAGAAGGAAGAGAAAAGAAGTCGAATAAAGAGATAGGAACAGATCGTTATTATGGACAAAAGTCGCAACGACCAGACTATACACCTAACATATTGCAAGAATATAAGAAAGAGCATTTGGAAAAATTAGCTGAAAACGCAAGAAACTGGAAACAAATTGAACACGATACGAAGGACCAAAGTAATTGTGAATTATGGAAAGTAACGAGGAACGGAATGTTGACAGCGTCAAATTTCGGAATCGTATGTCGTATGAGATCAACAACGTCTTGTGCAACAACCGTAAAAAATATTTTGTTTCCTCCATTTATTGACACCGCAGTCATAAAATATGGCCGTGATATGGCAGAAATGGCGAAACAAGATTTAACTGTACAATTAAAAAAACAAATTAAACCATGTGGATTGTTCATAGATCGTGACAATCCGTGGTTGGGTGCTACTCCCGATGGACTTCTCGATGAAAATGGTCTAGTGGAGATCAAATGTCCTCTATCAGCTGAGAATTTATCAGCGGAGGAGGCTGTAGAAACACTGTCTCGACTAAAAGTATGTTTGATAAAAAAAATGGAAACAAAATGAATAAAAATTACCATTATTTTTATCAAGTACAAGGACAGTTGAACATAACACAGCGAAAATATTGCATCTTCGCGGTATGTACGCCAAAAAGTGTCAAAACAATATGCGTTGATAGAGACATTGATTTTTGGGAAAATAAAATGTTACCTTCCTTAACACGTTTTTATTTAGAATGTATGCTTCCTGAAATTGTGGATAGTCGGCATAATAGAAACATGCCTATCAGAAAGCCACAATACATTATTGAAGCACAAACAGCTAGTCGAAACACTAAACGACACATACAGCGACAACTTGTTACGTAATATTATTCTATTATTCTATTATAATATATATTATTCTATTATTGCATATAGATGCATAAGTGATACATATGCGATTCTAGAATAATACTTTTCGTGTATGCATTTATATATTATAATACACATAAAATGTAATTGTACATATTCACTAATATATCTTCTTATACAGTTATATACAGTTAGAATTAAACTGAATAATTTATCATTTATTTTTATTAATTAATGTGTATACATGCACACACATTAGGTGCATCCAGAAGCATGACCGCTCACTGAGCGCTCAATGAGCTCTTGCATCTGATTGACATATTCCGTTAGATCTAAAATTATAGACCAATACACCCATTGTAATACATATAAAGTTCAAATATTGGCTGCGTTCAACAGACATGGAGAATATCTGCACGATTATCTATGTGTAAATAATTTTTATCTGTAATGTGTATATAGTCACACATTATAATATGTACGTACATACATACGATATCCTAATATTGTATATTTAAGTACACATGTATCAGTAAGAACTGTCTATTTAGGCATGACAAATTTCTGTCTCTTTTTGTTAGATATAGCGAAAAATGACGGAGTAGTTACCCAGATAGCAAAATGCTAGCAGTATGCCAGCAAGCTTGATCATGACGTTACAGCAGATATCAAGTTACTGCTTCCTTATTAAGCTTAGTTTCTAACAGCATAATCTGCCAACATAGAATGACTGTAGAAATGCAATAGAAATTGAGCATTCTTTGCTATAAGTATCGTGATGGTAAATACGTAGCAAATATTGGGCAAAGGTTACCATTTCAAATACTAAAAGCAAAAAGACAGCAGAAATCAAGCATGATTTGACGTCAAATTGTGACAGCGAAATCATGACGAGACTACGGCACGAGTTACTATATCAAATACTGACAG
>NW_017296462.1:96029-96912 GCF_001594075.2 Trachymyrmex cornetzi | reverse complement strand
AGCTATAAATATACGTGCAATGTATACATGTATCTATTGACACATTGTTGTTGCTTTTCAGAAAGCGACACAGTGTGACAGTGATCATATCATATTCGTACATTAGCAAACAACTAGGATATCATTTACTGTATTAGGACGATATTTCATTTGTACGTTTTTGTCGTACGATAAGCTTTTCCTGCGTGTTGATTGGCTATAGGATAAAGAGATCCGGGGACCTCTCTGTCTTGCACACATTTGTCATATTGTACGACCAAACGCACAAATAAAATATCGGTCTTACACTGTGTCATCTGTCTCTTGCTTGAAAGCACCTTATGTATTGATAGATATTCTAACCTACAAAGGCATTGGACATAAGAAGTGCTATTACAACCATTTTCGATGAAATACTGTCAGTATTTCAAAATCTATACTTCATATTATAATATATATATTACAGATTTTTAGTACTGGGTGTATATCTATTATAACGCGATATTATTCAAGTTTGTCGCGTCAAATACTCGAACAGACTCGTTAGAGTGAGTAGGAGCTATGTGGTAGGCATACGATAACATGCGATATGAGGAAATGCGTTTGGCTTCAAGGCTAACGCGATGTAGGGCGCTCAGAGGGCGTAAGCATACAGACGTAAGTTTCAGAAAATCTGTATTATCGACCTTGATTAACTTCGACCGTCCCCTTAAGGGGATGCTGGAGCGACGGTCGAAGTTAATCAAAGTCGATATTACAGGTTTTCATTTCCAATGTATAAGATGCTTACGCCCTCTGGGTTAACATGATATCATGTTAAAATTTATCATGCAGGAAATTCGATCGATTAATTATCGATATTTTTATTCCGTTTCCTACATTACCATCTTGCTCAGGGACGAAA
>NW_017296462.1:89614-90247 GCF_001594075.2 Trachymyrmex cornetzi | reverse complement strand
ATAAACACAATTAAGAGAAAAGAGTCTTCAAAAATTAAATGGTAAAACAGGACACTCCAGCATCCCCTTAAGGAAATGCTGTAGTGTCCTGTTTTACCATTAATTTTTAAAGACTCTTTTCTCTTAATTGTGTTTATGGATTGAAAAGTCCTTCTCCACAATTAAAGTATCGACAATAACACAGGCTGCCAGCTGAAATTTAATGCGAAAAATGAAAAAAAATTAAAAATTGTAGTTTTGTCACCGGCTCCTGCAGTCAACCCGTTAAAATATGTGCTGCATATAAACGTTTCGGATTTTACCCGTTTAAAATAAGTAGCAGCAGCCTACAGACAACTTTGAAGAACAATCCTATGCTTTTAGAAACGAGTTAGGGGCTTCGGTATAAGAGAAAAGAGTCGCCAAAAATTTCGTTCGTATACTACGAATAAAATTGCCTTGAAGCCATGAAATCGAGCAATATTTTAGTTGATCTCTTTCTAAGAGATGGCGTTGCAATATGTTAGATAAAGACAGATGAATGCGTTTGAGTGAGATACAATGATATATAATAAGTATAAGAAATGAATGAAAGATGTCACTATTATCGAATTTGGAATTTAAAAAAGTCTGTACTATCGACCTTGATTAATA
>NW_017296462.1:85573-89444 GCF_001594075.2 Trachymyrmex cornetzi | reverse complement strand
AACTCGAGCGCGTCAGATTAAGGTATGGTGTGTTAATTACATGTAGAAAAGTGTACATTTCAATAATCTGACGATTTCAGTGTGACGTAAGGAAATGGGAGAGTCACAAAGTTGCAAAAAAAGAACGTGACATGGATTTTTTTACCCCTTTCTACAGCTAACCCCACCACGCAAACAGTCAGATTAATATTTATCCGTTATCAGAAACACATGGGTCGCTTACACTATTAATATCTGACACGCTCGAGTACTTCATTGTCACTGTTATTTTTAAAAGCCTGTACATGCTCCCCCCACCATATATGATGTATGCCACTGAAATGGCATACATCATATAACCTTTTTTTCTTTTTAGCATCTAATCTTTACAATCCAATAGGTCCCCACGACGCTCGAGTAAATCCACATTTAGCCTCTCGGCCTCCCCTACTATAACTTCGAACATCACTCCAGCATCCCCTTAAGATCTCTACTAAATTATCCTATGCAAACAGTGGAAAAAAATGTTTAGAAAAATTATGGAAATTAATTTCTGCACCAGAATAAAAGAAAATAATTCAATTTTGATATAAAAATTGTAACTTTGATTTTTGAAGAAAAAAGCAATTTTTTATTTTATTAAAGTGCAAAAATGGTTGGTTTTAATGCATGGACACGGAAGATCCAGTGTGTGGTTCGAGGGTGAAGTAAATAAACTATAAAAATGTGTTTAATAAAAATTAAATGCTTGAAATACAATTTAATTCATATGTATATAGCTGATTTAAGATATAAATATTAATATATTCATAAAAATATAATACAACCTTAACGTTAATACTTTTAAGCGAAATAAACATCACGCGCATGTAAGATTGCAGAGATGAATATTTCTGATGCACAATTTGTGAATGCGGCACAATTATATGAACCAAGTATCGATTTATCTTGAGTTGAAAAGTGGACGTATTACCCTCGGAGTTATGTAGTTTACATCCACTTTGTCAGGGGGCAGTAGTGCGCGGCAGCATTTTGCGGTTACAGGTTTTGGGCCGGCATGTCCTCTCTCAGGTTTCTCTCTGCTATGGTTTTGTAGTCAAAATCTGATAAAGTTTGTTGCCAATTTGGCCCCAAATTGCTAACATTTACTGTCAGGGTATTAAAGATCGTCAACCCTGGGCAAATTTTCGGCGGTATAAAAAGAGCCTCAAGAGCCTCAGAGGTAATTGAAGAACGTTGATAGGAGAAAGTGGGCGAATTGTGCACACCTAAGGGATATTTGTTTTTTTGGGATAGTTTTCTAAGTTCAAAGCGATATAAGTATAGAAACTGTAAACATTCTTCTACCATTACGTATCCTTATCTTGAACAGATTTTTATTCAATAAGGTTGTATTTGGCAAAAAGAAAAAATGGAAAAGCAAAATTATTTCTCGCGCGTGGGGTAATTGTGCGCAAGGGTTGGGTAATTGTGTGCAAAACAAAAGTTGTAAGAAATGAATGAATTGTGGAACGTTGACAAAGAAATCAGAACATACATTTATTATATCGCAATATAAATATACACTGCTCAAAAAAATTATGGTATAGAAAAATTATGGGCAAACATTGGCCAACTTTGGCTAACAATAACTTTGCGAAAAATTATCGTGGGATAACGTTTTTTTTTTAAATTAAAGCTTGAAATCTCTTCTTTAAGACGCTATGGTTAGATTTTAAGTTTGATACATTCCTGCCATTGTAACTCTCAAAAATGTGAGGGTGTGTTTGTCATATTGAAAATTGCAAAGTTTAACGGAATGTACGGATTTTGTAAAATTTTATTAGGGAATGCCATACGCAACGACATAAAGTTCAAACTTTCCTCTTTAATTTAAAAACAAAAACGAGTCGCTGCGATTTTTTTCGAAAAGTTACAGCACCTTAAAGTTACCCTTGTATTTTTTACGTGTATCGACATTATCTTTACCTGATATGCACCACGACGAGATTACTGTCGGATTTTGCATAGTGTGTGTGTGCGTAAATTTCAATAACGCGTGTTTCCTCCGCGTTGCTCAATTTCTTCTTGCAGCTGATTCCTCATATTAATGCAAGCCCTAATTTCTTCCTGCGGAATTCCATTCCAGATTTGAACTAGAATTTGCGATAAGTCTTCGAGACTGACAGGTTGTTTTGCCAAATTTTGAAATCTACGGCCATTGTGTTCCATATGTGTTCTATGGAGTTCAAATCAGGACTCATTGCAGGATGTGGAAGAAGTCTAATTGAATTTTCCGCCAAAAACTCGCGAGTAATGGCTGCGGTATGCGGCTATACGTTATCCTGCATAAAGAAAAAACTTCTTCCTATGCGACGACTCATATGCTGGATTCGTACTGCGTACGACGCTCTGCAACCAATCAGAAAACAGGATTCCGATGATACGAAGCGAAATCCTGTTTTCTGATTGGTTGCAGAGCATCGTACGATGCACATCGGATGCATTGTGAATCTAGCAATAGCAGTCTCTGCACTCAGAGCGCTAGTCTCTGCACCCAGAGCGCTAATCTCGCACCCAGCGCGCTATATCGTGGGAATAATTTAAATTTGATACTGTACCGAATGTCGCCAATGTCCGTGACAATCATTCACAATATTTGTGTGCAATAGTACGATTTGAAAACACTTTCTACTCATATTTGTGTTGTATATACCATCCGAAGAACGTACTGAAATTTACGCACACACACGCTGTGCAAAATCCGACAGCAATCTTATCGTGGTGCATATCAGGTAATGATAATGTCGATACATGTAAAAAATACAAGGATAACTTTAAGATGCTGTAACTTTGCGAAAAAATTGCAGTGATTCGTTTTTTTTTTAAATTAAAGAGGAAAGTTTGAACTTTATGTCGTTGCATACGGCATTCCCTAAAAAAATTTTAAAGTCCGTGCATTCCGTTAAACTTTGCAATTTTCAATATGACAACCACACTCTCATATTTTTGAGAGTTACAATGGCAGAGGTGCATGAAACTTAAAATCTGACCATAGCGTCTTAAAGAAGAGATTTCAAGCTTTAATTAAA
The DNA here is from genome assembly GCF_001594075.2 of Trachymyrmex cornetzi. Classification (NCBI taxonomy): domain Eukaryota; kingdom Metazoa; phylum Arthropoda; class Insecta; order Hymenoptera; family Formicidae; genus Trachymyrmex; species Trachymyrmex cornetzi. Next base: position 86,394 of record NW_017296462.1, on the reverse strand, counting down.
AAAAAAAACGTTATCCTACGATAATTTTTCGCAAAGTTATCGTTAGCCAAAATTGGCCAATTTTTGCCCACAATTTTTCTATACCATAATTTTTTTGAGCAGTGTATATTAAATATATTTTAAATGTGTGTGTATATTATATATATTAAGAAAAAATACAAAACTAATATGATAATAATGCACATAGACTTTGACAAAATAAAATGGCAAAATAAAATAGTAATGGCAAAAAGAAACGAAAAAACTAGTGCTAGTTATTGTCACGAGTGCTAAATTGCTTAAGTGACAATTGCGCCACGAAACGTGCCAAAACGATACTCTAACAATTTACGAAATCATATTATTTGAATTAAAGAAAAGAGTATCAATTAATATAAAAAAAGGCCCTGAGAAATGCAGATTCAGATGTTGCACGAATACTGGCCTCGTCCGACCGGTCCGACAAGCGGAACGCTGACGGATCAGCGCGGACGGCCCAAGGCTGACCCCCAAAATATTATATCAAATATAAGGGCGACCCTATCTGCGGTCGACGGTCAGAAAATCGGTCGGATTAATAAACGTAACTGTTTGCGTCGCACCGTCCGAATCATAATACTTATATCGCGCCGCGAATACCGAATAGTGCATGGTGATTGTAAACCAATACAACTTGTGACTTGCAGAAATAAATGTGTTATATTTTACTAAAAAACAAAATGAAATTATAAATACACCGTGGTTCAATAAACACAAACAATTCTTTGTCTGAAAGGCATATATCGCGAACACCAGGTAGTGTAGTGGCGACTATTACAATTCTTTTATTAAACACATGAATT
>NW_017296462.1:85122-85398 GCF_001594075.2 Trachymyrmex cornetzi | reverse complement strand
TCTTTTTTCTCCTAAAACGGAAGTCATAAATTTTTTTTCCTCCGTCACATAAGCTTCATATTTTGCTAATCTCCTTTGTCACATCAAAAATCCTTGCTGCATCACACAGAGTTACCAAATTCTATCAAATTTTTTTTTGGTAAATATGTAGATTAGGGGAGCCCCTCCCAATGACCTTGACCTTGACATATGTTGTCAAGGTCATGACCCCGAGTGACCTTGAAGAAGTTTTAATTGCAGGACGTTACTCATTAAGAAGTTATAAACAAAAGAAGT
>NW_017296462.1:78091-82970 GCF_001594075.2 Trachymyrmex cornetzi | reverse complement strand
TGTTCATCAGGGTGATGCGATTTGTAACTCAAGTATCTTCCCGAATTCGTCGGTTTTTTATAATTATCAATTTTGACACAGCTTTCCTCAACTCTGATCGTAACATCAAAAAAATTGTTTTTTGTTAAATATCTCTTAAATATGACGGCTTCCCTCTCCACTTGTTTACGATGTATATAAGTCGGAGATATAAATTGAGATGTTAGTTTGTCACCACAATTTGAAAGATACTGAAAGATCCGCGTTGACATTACATACTGGATTATAAAATAGTGGAACATAGGTGCGTTTTAAGATATAACAGTCTTGATGGTTTCTTTTGTATTAATAATTGTGTTATTACTAGAATCAGGAAGTTTGTGTTCTATTCATTGAATTTATGCCGAGCTGTGATGTATTAAGAAAAATATGACTGGTAACGTTAAATTAACATAATCGTACAGGTATGTGATAAGAAAATAATTAAAATAAATTTTAGTTAGTTTTTGAATATTAAAGATAAAAAAAAATTTGATAGAATTTAACTCTGTGTGATGCAGCAAGGATTTTTGATGTGACAAAGGAGATTAGCAAAATATGAAGCTTATGTGACGGAGGAAAAAAAATTTATGACTTCCGTTTTAGGAGAAAAAAGAGAAAAATAATTTTTGTTTATGTAATGACAAATGCTAAAATTATATGACTAGAATTTATTTTTAAGTAAGATTGACGGCTTAACTAAATTGTATAATTATGTTGCGTATGATAGGATCATTCTAATTAATTATAATAGTACTGTTAATACTGAAGATGGTCCGATTGGGACCGAAACGTTTATTTTGAATTCATGTGTTTAATAAAAGAATTGTAATAGTCGCCACTACTACCTGGTATTCGTTGTATATGCCTTTCAGACAAAGAATTGTTTGTGTTTATTAAAAAACTACAAGATAGTGTTCACTTGTGCGACCCTTCCTCGAGTCCTGCGTGGATCCCGGACCGTTCCGTACAGCGGCACAACATTTCATAGTCATACAGTATATGGAAGATGGGTAATTGTGCGCATTTTAAAACGATTGCGCACAGTTGCCCGTCGCGACTTGACTCGGTACGAAATACGATTACTTCAACAATTCCTAACCAAACTTAATAAATAACAGCTCAAAAGATGCACATACTTTAATAATGATACAATTTTAAACAAACAAATTAAAAATACCCTAACAGATAGCAAGTCACGATAACGTCAAAATGACATTAAAATGAATCGAAAATGATTGAAAAATGACTTTTAATGATCATTTTGGAGTCATTTTGACATCATTTTGATATCATAATGACTTGTTGTTCTGTTTGGGTATGGACTTACCACCTTATTTTTTCTGAATGCTAAAATAACAAGAAAATATGTAATTTCACTTTTTTGTATTTCTCTGGCTACCGATGTATTTACGTCGTATCTTTTGTAGTTATATCTTAAGAGGTCGACTTCCTGCATAAAAATTTCACCACGGTGATGTCTTAATTTATTGGAAAAGTACCAAACCACGATGCGCACAATTACCCGCTGCGCACAGTTCCCCCACTTCCCTTATTATCGACAATTGATATAAATTTGCTATTATATTAACATAAATATTTGGCTCATACGTTATTAAATTTAGAATTTTTTATTACATAAATGTTCCATAAATAAATATGCATACTTGTAAAGCTACAATATCCTATATATTGCAAAAAATTACAATTTTTTTCTGCAATTGTCATCTCTGTTGATAATCGAATTTTGATGATAACACAATTTTAAAGAAAAATCGCATATTATTGAGTTCTGAATGCATAAATACTTCTACTAAACTAATAAATCTTAAAATTAGTACAATATTATTAGTTTTTCTCTCTTAATCACTTCAATATTTACAAGGACGCAAACTCCCGTATGGATGTCGATCTTTAACCCAGCCAGCACATATTTGTTCGTGGAATATTTTCCGATTCTCTACTAGGAAGATTTGAATATTCGTAGAAGCTTCTTTTAAGAAGATAGATTCTAAGATTATTCTTATGTTTTCAAGAGTACACTATCCTAAATACTCTAATAACATTCCTCAAGATTATTCTCATAGCATATATAGAATATTCTATGCATATTTTGAATATTACAAAGAGTATTAATTAGATACATGTGCATTATCAATATTAATATGTTCGACACATTCAACATTGTTTGAAGCTGAACCAGAAGCATCAGTATTATCATTATTTAAACATTGTAATACAGAATTTACTTCCTTTCTTACAGTTTGATAGAAATAACTGTTCATCTTGCGTTTTACATTTGGCATTGTTATAAAAAAAAATACTTGTAAACAAATTATACAACATAATCTATATATGTGTAATATACAGGGTGTCCGTACCTTTTTTGTCAATCACTTTTGTGTAGATAGAGCGGATTAAACTAAGTCGAAAAGTCTTCTACCATTTTGCAATTTTCGCAATATTTAACAAGATATTAATTACTAAAAATTGCAAAATATTGGTCTTGAATAATTTTTTACTCAAATACTATCAACTTTACAGAAAAACTGCGAGAGACAAAAATTATTTATTTTCTTCTCATAAAGTTTTAAGAATTTTTTCAGAATTTTTTATCAACTTTTTAGTACTGCATTTTCTTATTTTTATCAACATGAGAAAATATGGTATTAAAAAATTCTGAAAAAATTCTGAAAAAATTCTCAGATCTTTATATATTAGAAGAAAATCAATAATCTTTGTCTCTTGCAGTTTTTCTGTAAAGTTGATAATATTTAATTAAAAAATTATTCAAGACCAATATTTTGCAATTTTTAGTAATTAATATCTTGTTAACTACTGCGAAAATTGCAAAATGGTACAGGACTTTTCGACTCGGAGTTTAATCCGCTCTATCTACACAAAAGTGATTGGCAACAATGGTCGGGACATCCTGTATATTCTTCACATATCATTTTATTTACTTATAACATACTTATGCACAAATTATATGTATTGCTCCTTTATTATTATTACTTTAACAATTATATCAAATTTTTAATACCTTTTGTTATTTAATTAAGCAATCTGAATCTCTCGTGATCCGTGCATGCCCATCCATTGCTCGTTTGCCGTTCGCGCTTGTTCGTGTCTCGATATCACGTCATTCAGTGGTAATTATTATTTTTCGAATATTCTAGTATATAAGGCTTTCGAATATTCGAAAAGTCACATTCGGTAAATATTTGATAAAATGTATACAATATTATCCAATTAAGAATATTCGAAGTTGAATTACAGAGAAGATTCATATTCTTATAATAATATTAGAATATTTATTTAAAATCATTCGTGTAGGAAGATTTATAGAGCAGTGCAAGAATATTATGTGCTGGCTGGGAACAGTATCTCGTCGGTGTCAAGGCCAACGGTCTTTAATAGTATCTCGACTAACATAAATACCGTTAACGTCATGTGCATGGCATATCCCCATCATGGCTCTCTGGAGCTTGGGTCCAATCAGAAGAGATCGGGTCACATGATGCAATTTACCACTTTCTCCAGTGCAAACTGCATATTGCAAGCCAGTTCAAGCGCAATTCGTCTCGTAGAAGAACATACTTTTTCAAGGAGAAATTTCGATCTGTTCAGTTCTTAATTTGCTTCCATTGATAATTTCGTAAGTATGTTTAGTGTAAAAATTATTACTTCGAACTTTTTTGCAGTGTGTCTGCTTATTTGAGATATCAATATTAAAATCCGAACTGCATAAATAAATGTAGCTCGAAAGTCAATTTGACAAACTACAAACTTTAATAGTAATGTTGCAAAAACTTATAGCCACGTATACAAACTGAATATAATTACTATATTGCAAGTCAGTTCAAGCGCAATTCGTCTCGTAGAAGATACTTTTTCGAGGAGAAATTTCGATCTGTTCAGTTCTTTTGTTTCCATTGATAATTTCGTAAGTATGTTTAGTGTAAAAATTATTACTTCGAACTCTTTTGCAGTGTGTTTGATTATTTGAGATATTAATATTAAAATCCGAACTGCATAAATAAATGTAGCTTTAAAGTCAATTTGACAAACTACAAACTTTAATATTAATGTTGCCAAAACTTATAGCCACGTATACAAACTGAATATAATTATGTAACTGAATAAGTAATAAAAAATAGAGGAAGGTCACCGATACCGACATACCACTTTGTTTTTAGACAATATTTCTTAAACAAAAGGTAAAAATACAACTTCAAAAACATAAATACAAAATAAAAAGTGTCTTCTATCAGACAGTATAAGCAATTTTTATAGCAGGACTCGGCACGAAATGTGCATTTCGTGCCGAGCCCTGTTTTATAGTACTGTTTGCAATTTTGCAATAATTAAGTTTTTCGTAAGTTATGCAAAAATGAGCGCCTGACAAAATGGGCTCCAAAACTGACAAAGTAGACAATAATATAAACATTCCTATTCTATAAATAAAGATATATCCTATTCTGTAAAGAAAACTAATTTATGAAACTATAAACATTTAAAATGACATAATATTATCAATTAATTATGAGTTTGTACTTCTTTAATTAGCTAAACAGATCATGATTTTATTAGTATTAATAAAGTGCAATAGTTAGTTTCTGAGAAATAAGGGGGTATCATCATTAAAGTTAATATTATTTATATAATTTCGTATCCGAATTACATGGAATTTAACTTGGCGCCAGTTTTATTGATATCAAATCTTTTATACGTATGATACACATCATTATAAGAATATCCGTGAAAAAAAATTAAAGTTACATTGGGTTGGATACTTAGTATTATATATAGTAGGGGAGGCCGAGAGGCTAAATGTGGATTTACTCGAGCGTCGTGGGGG
>NW_017296462.1:74861-77671 GCF_001594075.2 Trachymyrmex cornetzi | reverse complement strand
GTGGTGGGGGTACTTATTAGGGTGCAAGCTTTCCCCCTTTATGTTATTCTGACGCGCTCGAGTAAATCCCAAAATCCCCGCTTGGCCTCCCCTACTAATAGAAAGGGCCGGTTTCATCAACTCGATTAAGCCGAATCGGTGATTAACTGTCAATCATAAGTGGTCAATTCTACTAAATAGCAGACACAATTGGTCACTTCCACGGCCAATTAAGTAATTGGCGTTGGTGAAACTAGCCCAAATGATTCTTCACGAAAAGCACGCATGCTTAGCGCTTTTTTTACCTTTATTTAAAAAGATAAGTTTGTATAAATAACATATAATATACTCAATAAATCGGTTGCCTATATGCCTATATAATTCACCGATAATAAACTAATGTTTACTTATCAATCTTTCCCGGATCCATTCCTTAAAACGTAAAATTTAACTGATCGTACGAATTAAGATGTCATCAATGCTCGGTTTCAGGAGTAAACTTGGTAAGATCGTAACAAAGCTTTGAAATATTTTTTCTGTCAAACGAAACAAATAATAATTAGCGACCATCTACTAAGTTAATTATACGCTATCTCACACATATTCCTAAATGAGTGCTCTATAAAAATTAAATTATTCACCGTTTATAGTTTTTACTTTTTATTTAAAATAATTACCTGTACAACTCATTTAAATTCCTGTTCAACATAATGTCACCAAAAATACAAATGCGATTTCAATTCTTTCTTAGGCAAACGAGAAGATGATTCAATAATCAGTCTTAAAGTATGATTCAAATACAGTTGCTATACCACCTTTCAAAAATAAAGTTTTTAGTAGTTTAGTCAGTTGAGGTAAAGTCGACAGTCGCACCAATTCAATAATACCTGAAAACGAATTTCATAAAAAAGGCCTCATACATAATAATAATTACATAACAATATTACTTGTGTTTGTTACATATAATACTTCAGAATGGATATGCAATAGCTCCTGACTTGGGAAATTGTTCGTTGCAGTTAAACAGAGATGTAAACCATACGTGTGAATTTGACAAAGTCCCAAATTTTGTTCCAAACATTCTTCCGTAAATTCCGTTCGAGAAAAATTTTTTTGATGTTTTCTGGATTGCTGTACCAAACTGGTCCAACTTTCAAAAATAAAGTTCTTAGTAGTTTAGTCTGTTGAAGTAAAGTCGACGAGTCGCACCAATTTTAATAATACCTGAAAATGAATTTCGTAAAAAAGGGCTTATACATAATAATAATTACTTGTGTTTGTCATATACGCATTTTTGCTCTACATGAAAAATGTGTCGCTTTGCTCCGCGAACCGAGTTATTAATTGTTATTAATTAAAGTTAACAGATATCCAGATTAGGAAATCTGTTGCATATTGATGGCATAGAGGGTTAAACAAATTTTCTGCTTTACAAACAAATATTTAACCAAGACAAATACTCTGCTGTAAAAATAAAAATTATATAGACAATAATTTGTATTCTTAAAACATAGAACGTTTTTAAACCAGAAAATTTGTGTAATTGGAACAGAAAATACTTATTCTAGTTTCAATTACATTCTCACATCCTTCTATGCCATCGATATGACGGATTTCCTAACCTGAATATTCATCAAGTTTAACGATTAATATCTCGGTCCACGGGGTAAAATGATATATTCCTTTTTACCAGATTCGTTCATTTCGTGCAAAAACGTGTCGAGCAAGTCTAATTTGTGTATGTAGAAGCAGAAAATCACTTTCGTGTTCCTTCTAATCCAGATCCAGATGGCGGATTTCCTAACCTAAATTATCTCACTTTAGGTCCGTTTTCTGTGACTAAAGTTTACACTTTTGGAACTTAAAGTGAGATAGATATACGTTTGATATTTGTATAAAGCGAGAAAGAGAGTTCTAGAACAGTCTAGTGCAGGAACAGAAAATAGACTATTCAATTCAAAAAATGTACACTAGAGGTGCGTTCCGTATCGCGCATGATGTGCATGATGTATCCATTGTCCTTGTTTAACATTTGGTGAGCAACAAGGATAAACGATGCATTATGTGCATCATGCGAGAAACGGAACGCACCCTAGTTCATCAGCCTCAGCCACAGAAAACAGACACATGTGTGATGTGACCATGCATGTCAGCGCCATATTTGTTTCTTGCGCCAAAAATTCCAAAAGGACATTACCCCCACCACTAGCTACTCCGTAGCGGCGACGACAATGACGTTTCTTAATATATAAAAGTTTCAGATTCGTATTTTGCGTCGCAATATCTCCGCTTGTAGAGCACGTAGAGAAAAAATAAAACACTTTCATTATATATCCTGAGTGATTGCAATCGATTGAGCACACTTAGAATTTGATCGGTTCAGCCCTTATTGAGATCCGATAATCTCGATCTGCCGCAACTCGCCTGCTCGCTTAAAGTAGCCACGGTAGTGGCTGCTCATAGCTTAGCGCCGAGACACTACCAGTGTCTCCAGATAATATTACGATGAGGTTGTAACGCATGAGAGAGAGAGAGAGAGAGAGAGAGAGAGAGAGAGAGAGAGTGAGTGAGTGTAAAATGCACGTATAAAAGAGTGAAATATTCACTTCTTATGGTAAAAACAACATTAGACGAATTAAGATCCTTATACAGGATATCCCAATAACTATTATTACCTGAAATAGGTTCCTTCGTATTGTGCAGTTTTGTTTATATAAATTTTTCTCTAGACATTATATATTCAAAGATATTTCAGGTGATATTAGTTTATAGGACACTTTGTATATTATACTAGATATTATAATTTTATCAGGAGACGCGGTAGTGGCTCC
>NW_017296462.1:70649-72265 GCF_001594075.2 Trachymyrmex cornetzi | reverse complement strand
CGCTAAAGTGATGATTCGACGAAACATTGATGTCACTTTGGGACTTGTCAATGGAACGATAGGCATTGTAATTGCGATTCATCGCTCTGTTGATGGAAATCGTATTGATTCCGTTACAATAGTTACTTCTGATAATAAACAAGTCATAATAACGAGAGTAGATATTAAATTCGAAGTATTCCACAAAATAGTGGTACATCGGAAACAATTTCCATTGTCTCTCAGTTATGGAATAACTGTACATAAAAGTCAAGGAATTACGTGTAAAAATGCAATGATGGATTTAGGAACGAGTGTGTTCACTGATGGTCAAGTGTATGTAGGTCTGTCACGAGTGAGTACACTGGAGGGTCTACATTTGATAAATTTCAATCCGGCATCCGTTAGAGCAAACTCGGGAGCCATTGCAGAATATAATCGACTGAGATCTGTGTTTAAATCTCAGCTACCACAAATCAATTTCGTCCGAGAAAAGGGCTGTGAAAATTTACGACTGTCGATGGGCAATACCTCATATCATTGATGATGTACAGAATTACGGTTGTGCTGAATCAGAAAGTATAGTTACATGGAAAATATACGGCCTTTGCAATGATGATCGTGTTTCGTGCTATGCTAATGTAACATTGCAATGTGCGTTTCATTGTGTACGTATCAGGCAACAAATACTTAAAAATAGAGTATCGAACGCATTCACTGATGCTGTCTGCGCGTATGCTGAGCGTAAGCGTTGCAATATTTTAGCGATTAGAAGATCTGTCGGAGAACGCTTCGAAGAACGAACACAACAAGATGTTTTGGAATTTTTCACGGCTTAATGTCGACGTATTCCGAAATCAATGATGTATTAGAAGTCGAATTGAAGCACCTAATATGTTGTTCAAATGCTAAATGTAATTGCAATGTAACTACGTTGGAAAAGAGTTGTTTGCTAATATTACCTATGCAGTCCACATTGAAAAGGAAAAAAGGTGTCACTCTGCAAACTTTGATTGATTCAGAATTTTCAAAATGGGAAACGATAAATGGTAATTATGACGAATGTAACATTATCGTTCTGAAAAAGAAAACCGCAATTGAATCGACTTCATCCGTCTTTAGTATTACAGATCAATTTATACACTTTTATAAACGGTGTTTCTAAAAAACTTATCCACAATCGGATTAACGCCGTACCGACAGTAATGTCACGATTAATAAAAGAAAATACAAGGTAATAAGTGCTATATTTCACGAGGGCGAAGAAATGAATCGTGGTCACTATACGTGTATGTTGAGAACAGACAAACAATCGGAATGGTGTTACTGTACTGATTTACAAGTTATCAAGAAGAAATGGCCCAGAGGAGCACATGGGGCATATATGTTGTTCTTGGAGCAGATTAAGTAAGGATTAATTAATCTGCTCCAAGAATATAACGGAATTCTTAGAATATAACGGAATTCTTTGAGTACGTTTACGTGAATCTAAATAAATTTTTCAGAATATTGTAACAATTAATCGTTTACTTTGGCGCTGTATAAGTCTGGATCTGCAATAGGATTTTAAGCCTTAAGCCATAAGAAATGGGCGACTGACAGTCGCTTATTCTTCTCGGATTCGACTGTAATTGGTC
>NW_017296462.1:70000-70513 GCF_001594075.2 Trachymyrmex cornetzi | reverse complement strand
ATAACCATATGCATAAGGAAAATTATTCAATCACATTTCTGTCATATAGACAAATGTAAACTACGATTGCATGATTTTCTTTATGCATATATGTTTATATGAGTATGCAAGTTTGTGTGGAATCCCTATGACGCTGCATTACTATATCGACTGTTGTTGCACAAGAGCTGTCGGAAGCGCCGAAATAAAACATCGGCTGCTCTGGCACTGTATGAAGGCTGTCTTAAGCCTTGTCTACAATACACGGTGTAAGAAGTAACAGTACTTTTTACTCCGTGTATTGTAGACGACGCCTTAGTGGAATAGGCCTATTGGGGAAACCATTTAAAAAAACGCATGTATATTAGTACCTCTAGGGTGATGTGGAAAACTAGTATAATTAAAATTTTCAATATAATTTTATGAGGGGCTACGTGAAGATTTTTCTCCTCCTCGCAAACAACAAAAAAGTATATTTATACATCGAAATAAATATTGAAGTTCGTGTTAAAATCGGAGAGACGAAGAAAATAT
>NW_017296462.1:64194-64574 GCF_001594075.2 Trachymyrmex cornetzi | reverse complement strand
AAACGTTTAAAATAAAAGTGTTTTAAACAATGCCCAATGTTTTAAACATGTTTTAAACAAGCCGTTTTAAACGTTTTGTTTAAAACATAACAACCCTGATCGATCTTAATTTCATTACTTCAGTATCGCAACGCGTATTTCAATATATTATAATTGTATTTGATATTATCTTTCTATAACAGATATATGTACTTTTATTACTTTAATTTCAAGTATTGTTATATTCACAAATATTACAGTCCCTGACCACATTATTATGACCACTTTATCTTTTTGCACTCTTTTCTATTTGGTTAAATTTGTTGTCTTAGAAACCTTCATCCTTTTAGCTATTTCCCGCTGAGAAATATCACCAGCATCTAATAATCCCTTCACTATAC
>NW_017296462.1:61412-62377 GCF_001594075.2 Trachymyrmex cornetzi | reverse complement strand
CCGCTGTAACGATTTCTGATTGGTTCCGCCATTGTTTCTACGGATAGTCGCGCGAAGTTATCTGTTTTAAATGGTATATTTTTATACGTATCATAAATTGCAATTTCGGTTTGCGAAAATGGGATATTATAAGTGTTGTATACCTGGATGTTCAACCAGATATGGTCAAGGAAATTTTATTTATTATTTTTTATTTCACATATAATTTATTTTTTTTCAATATTGTTACTATTACAATTTTGTTTTAAAAAAATAAAATTCATTTTTTGTTTACTTTATATACAATTCGAACACTCTTTTTGAGCTTATCATAATAACCTGATCCTTTCTCTGTTGGCATATTGCCAGCAATTTAGTAATTTCGAAATGTGAGAGGGTTAGAATTAATTATCCTTATTTTTTTGTTATGTTGAGTAGATTCTAAATACAGTAGTTCGTAAATAAGATTTAATTTTATGTCTTTCATTCTGTTTTCGAATTTTAATTTCTTTATAATTTCTGCATTTCTTTTTGCTTCTTCCCTCAGAAAAAGTTGATCCAAATTTACTTTTTCAGTGTTAGCTGTTGTTACATCTTTTTCCATTTTTCATCTAGAAAAACATTATTAATCTTTAAAGAATGAAAAGATTTATTTTTAAAATCTGTCTCTTAAGTAAAATATATTTTATCATCATGTTGCTTACAAATATACGATATTAGAGCCTGGAGGGTTAGCGTCACAAAATGGTTAAGTCTAATAATAAAGGTTTTTCTCCGTTTCCTAACCTTTGGATTTCAGAATTTTTAAATCTTGATAATATTACAGTCTTTAAAAGACTAATATCTCCTTATAATCTAGAAACACTACCGTTACAGAAATCGTACTCCGTATAAAAAATAACAGATGTAAACACAGACCGCCATTTTTTCTTTAGACGATCCCTTTAAATAAGCTCGGTTGCGCTTCTCTGATATCTAGGACTCTA
>NW_017296462.1:47263-60524 GCF_001594075.2 Trachymyrmex cornetzi | reverse complement strand
CCAATTTTCACGATTTATTTTTGACACCCATAAGGCCTTCCGTTCTTCATTAACTGGAAAACATCGTAGCGAAAAGCCTTTTTCGCTATTGTTGTGACATCCAGGCACACAACAACCAGTCATATTTTCTTCGAAGAAGATATTAAAATTATATGATTGATGACAAGGTTAGAATGTCACTTTCGACTACATAATATCTGTTGTTTTATATATTTTTAATTCGAAACCTTTATAATAATGTATAGGCTTACCTACTTATAATTCTAATATAAAACGATTTCGCATCACTTCATTACAGTTAAAGCTGCCACCGTGACTCTACGCTCTTCGTAGTATAAGGGTCTAGCGTCTCTTTACTACTAGAGTCCCAATTAGACGCCATTTTATTTCAGATTGTCGCGACTCTCTTAAAGGGACTCTAGTCGCTATATGCTGACAGCACTGAAAATATCGTTCCAAAATGAAAGCTGAGTTTGCATGAAAAGCATGCTTATGAAATTGGAACACTATTGGTAGCATGCACTTATGACGACGTGCTCGCAGCGCTGACAAACAATTTTGGAACACAGCCCAAGCAGTAGCATTGGAAGCAATTGGAAATAAGGTGGAAGTGGAAACCTGCGATGTATTAATGACGTCATACGTGCTGTTGGGACACATTTGAAGCGTCATGTGGACCGGTTAAAACAACGCTCCAAACGATTCGAAGCATTTGTAGCGCCAAGTGGACCGCACCCTATATGTAACTTCGGCGTGGTTAAACAGTTGACACATGTCAAAACGGCGATCTATATTACAGTTGCATGCACAGTAATTTAAAAAACTGTATTTCCACATGAAATACAAATTTTTCTACCACTTTTTATAAAAATTTGGCAACTTATAAAAATATCGTAAAATTCAACAGTGGTCATAATAATGTGGCCAGGGACTGTAAGTAATATTAATAAAAATTCCTAAGCAACATAATAATACAGTTATTTTATACTTCCTTTCAAATGTTATTTACTTTTAGGTTTAAAAATCAAGTTTCTTGTATATGAATACATGCAAAATTAATGCACGTTTCTATTAATAATATAGATTAATCTTAATTGTGGTTTAACGTACTTTTTATCTTTTCTTAATTCAAAGAAAAAAGTTAGAGTACACTATGCCAAAAATTAAAGTAAGTCTATATTAGTAGAGAGAGAGATTAGTCTTGCATTTATATCTGTACAGAGTTTCCCAGTAAATAAGCTGACGTTACTCGTCATTTTGATATCATCTTAACGGCACTTTGACGTTTAAGATGTCAAGATCACAGTCATGGTATGGGACGTTTTGCAGTCATACAATCGTCGTTTTGCCATCATTTTGATTACTCTTTTTGACATCATATTCCTAATCAATTTGACGTCACATTGACATCACCTTGACTAAGTAGTTTTCACTGGGTTAATAGTTTTACATCAACTTTATATGCGAAAACGCAACTTACCTGAATAATATAATCGCAAATCTATTCTCGCCTGTAAGCACATAGAGACCAGAAAAAGGAAAGATCGTAACAAAATCATTTAGAATTATCGTCGTAATTTGCTGTTTGCGCATGTCTAATTAGTTAAATCGACTTACTACGAGAATCAAACTTAGCAAACATAAAACGTAATTATTTTCAATATTTATAATTTATATCTTGCATGTTGTAGCACTTAAACTATGATCCGTTTTTTTCACGTATATGAGGGTCGCTTGAAAAGTTTTGAACCTCAACATGAAGATGGTATTACTCGTCAAATTATTCTGGTACTACAATCGTACACGCTTTGAAAGATACCTGTGAACATTATAGCCATTGTAGACCCCCAGTTGTTGTTTGACAATCATTTGTGCCCGTAGATGTCAACGTTTTTGTAAAAATGGAAAAAATCAAATATCGACAATCGTCATAACAAAAATTTACGATTTGCGGTTCGAATTAATTAACTCACTGAGAAAAAAAATTTATTCAACGAAAAAAAGTTATTTGACTCAACAAACTGCTGCGGTAGAATACGTGCAAATAAATATCAATTATGTAATAACAGCAAAGTATTTTGCTCAATTACTATGACAATTTTAAATTTGGCTCAACCAAACCGAGTTATTGCAGACAAAATGTTTATTTGATTTGAGAATATATTTAATTGAATAGTAACTTATTTTGACGATCCATTAAATAACATTAAGTTATAAGAACGAAGGATTCTTAATTTAAAAACAATAACGAGAGAATAAAGGGCACATAAGAGTCAGATATAATAAAGTATATTAAAACATGAAAAATCAAAAATTAATATAATATTCTATAATCGATTAAAATATGACATGTCTCACGATTGAGCCTTCTTCAGAAATACATACAATAGATGTTACATTCGATGAAAGCAGTCGAAAAGATAAAAAAAATTATACATAAAGTAATGATAGCCAGTGAGATGCTTTGCTGAGAAACGGAAATCACTCGCAAACGGCTAGATGACCGAATGTTTGAATTATCCGTAGTTCCGGTAACAATCAAGTTAGAAATAAATTACGAGAATAATAAAAAAAATTGAGTAAAATTGTCACTCTGACCAAAGCAACTCACCTAGCTGGCCATAAAATAAAATTTCACATGCCGATAAGATGTTCGTCAATTTCTGAATTATTAAGTGTTAGTGTGTTAGTCCATAGTAAAATAGGTAGTCATAATATAAAATTAAAGATGTATAAAGATAATAAATAGTGTATAAAATATATTAAAAATAAGACACTTGGTAAACATATATGTTAACATCAAGGCAGACCAACACTGACTGACGAATAATAAAATAATCTTAGTAGTGCAAAGTCAGATTTTGTTTATTAACTGTATGTAAGCTTTGTATAAACTCTCTGTATCTCTTTGTAGGTTTAAACTGTTTTTTTGTTTTTTAATGTTCAACATTTCAGAGATTAAACGCTTATTATAACAAGGTTCTTCATCTAAAATTGTCACTTTATCCCAATTAAAGTTATGTCCAAGCTGCAACCTATGCTCAGTTATCATTGATCGAGTGGACGTGTTTCACCGGATGTGATTTTTGTGTTCGTTAATTCTTGTCTTCAGTTTCCTACCTGTCTTACATATGTTGCATCACAATCAACACAATCGATCTTATAGACAACATTATTTTTTGAAAAATGATGTAGAGGATCCTTATGTACTTTAATGTATTTTCTTAATTTGTTCGTACTATAGAAAGAAATATTGATGTCATCTCTATATTAAATTTTTTTAATTTATCCGTCAATGATGGAATAAAAAGAACTATGAACCAAGATGCGGACACTGATGATTCGTCCTTTTCTTCTATGTCATTATGCGATACTGTCCTTCTTCTTATAATGCTTTTGATTCTGTTATTTATTGTTTCAAAAATGAACTTTAGAGAGTAATCATTAAGTAATAATATTTCGATTATCTTTGTTAAATTTTTATTATGATCTTCTGAATTCGAGAGTAGAAAAGCTCTATCTACTAAACTAATGATTACTTCTCTTTTTTGTGAGAGGGGATGATTCGAAAAAAAATTTAGAAGTCTCCCCGAAAAGGTCGGTTTTTCATCAAAATTTAGTTGGTTACCAATAGTAGTGATTGTAACATCTAAAAAGTGAGTCATGACCTATTTCTAGCGTAAATTGAAGACGAGTATGAAAAGAATTAAAGCACTCCAAAAATTGATCTGTATTTGAAGAAGGAACAGCAGCATACAAATCGTCAACATACCGATAGTAAAATAATACATGATCATTAAATAACATCAAGGCAGTTCTCTCTAATTTTTGCAATACCAAGTCCGCAATGACTGGAGGATAGCGGAGAGCCCATGGATGTGGCGAAGTTTTGTTTATAAATGTTGTTATCAGGAAACTAAATTTTGATCAAGAGGCTAACTCGTACAGTGGACTACCATTTGACGATACAATGATTCTATATGAACAATCCGGTTTGTGTATCTTCGGCAGTGCATAGACTCTCGGTAACGAACCATCATTGCATGACAATTGTCTGTATTGAGAATTGTCAACATAATTACGTTCCTTCCTTTTGCAAGTAAAGATCTAAGAATTTTGATAAGCTTACTGGTAGGGTCTTTTTTAATTATTTCGTATGTTTCTTTATCTTCTAACATTTCATTCACTTTTTTGACATACGTATCTTTATCAAGACCGACTGTGACGTTACCTTTATTGGCATGTGTTAGAATGATATTGAGATGTGCGTCCATAAATTCTTTTGTTTCCATTTCTAATTTTAATATTTTCTTGTCAACAGATGATGTAACAATATGCGAGTTTACTATGTTGTTTAGAATTGGGATAGAGTGGTTCGTGACATCTATTTTTTTGTCTATCAGGAATCTGCAGATGCTACGTTGAATGCTTTTAATGCAATCAATTACAATGTTTTTCTTATTGGAAAGAATACTGGCGTTAGGAGTCAGGCGCAGGAGTCGCGCAAATAATACACTTATGAAGCTTGAAACTTCTTTATTCAACTGTTACGTCCAGCGGACTCACGCTGCCTCTTTTCTCTTTCTCACGGAGACCTAGGTGTTATCAACCCCCTAAGACTTCTAGGAAAAGTAATAAAAATCTTTTCCCATGAGAAAGTTTAAAATAAAAGACTCTAGTGTCTCCATTAATGCCAAACAAAATAAAGTTAGAATCGGTGAACGCAGGGAGCTAAGGCACCGCCGATGATACTTCCCTTGGACAGCGCCATTAAAAACGGCAATTAATGTCAGTACTGGCGCCTAAACATTTTTTTTTGTTTTGACAAGCAAGTCGCGGACGATTCTCACGATGTCCGCGACCATAAAATATAAATGTGACATGCGAAGTCCAGGAAAAGTGTTTGACGGACGCGTGCCGACAGTGCACGTACGCTCGTCTTAATCGGTGCACGCGCATTTTCCCATAAATTTAGGAAAGTCATAAACTAAGACGACACTCGTTGATACCAACCGACTTCTTTCCTCCCCCATAATCTCGACCAATCCAAAATCCTGAAAGTCATCCCACCATCCAAATTTGAACCCCACTAACTAGGAAAAACCGCTATATAAACCACGGTTTCGCGGTCCTGAGCGTCTTCTTTTTTGTCTCTTGCTCTCGTCCTTTTGCTCTTGTCTGTTCATCTTTTGGTTTTTTCTTTGCCGAGAGCTGTACAAGTTCTTAAAGTCGGTCGCCAGGATTAATCCAACCTATCTAATTCATTCAAAACCGATCAAGTTCGAGTCTCGAGCGCACTCCGTTTCTTATTTGTAAAAAGAAACAAAGTATTAGAGTCAGTGACTTGACGCCCCGAGGTCTCAACTACATAGCCGACCACGAAGTTTCCGAAGCCTCGTCACCAGACTCACCAGACTTCATCGACCAGTAAGTCAATACACCCTGTTTCTTTTCTTTTCTTTTTTTTATTGTTCTTTCTTTTCTTTTCCTCCTCACCGTATTTAAAGCCCGTAGTTATTCTCGGTTTTCGCGTTCAGTTTTCCTTTTTTTTCAGTTGTTCGGTAACTGAGTAATAATTTTTCGCTTACCTTCAAAATGATATTGCAGTGCGCTCTAACGGGTCCACCGCTTCTCCATCTCCACGCCGCAGCGTGATACGTTTCGTAAGGTCGCGCCAAACTGTTATCCGAACCAGGACTCGTACCGCTCAAGAACTTCGGCCCGCGGCCCAACCCTGTATTACTCACCCTCCGACGCCGAACGCTCCGACAGAGACACTCACGGTACCCTCTTTCCTCTCTTTGTTTTCTCCTCCACTAGAGGTTTCATATTCACCACCACCACCACCCTTACCTATCTCACCTGATGAGACTCTCGATCCACAGATCCCAGCTCCTCACTCTGACTTCGATCCCGAAATCCTCACCTTCACCGATCAAACTACCCTTCTCCCCTCCCAAACCTTTCATTACATCACATCCATAGAAGACCTTCATTTCTGGGTGACTGCTCCTCCCAACACCTACCAACCTGCCATCGTATATTTAGAAGGTTGCCCACATCCATTTACTATCCCGGCTGAAAATCTAACTCCCTTTTTTGAATATTCCCTTCCTCCCTAAATCTAAATTATCACATTCTCATTATTATTATTATATATCTCATTATTATTATATATACGCACACTCTCACACCTACACTATTATTATATATATATATATATGTATCTTTATATACACACCTATATATCTATCATGTATTAAAAATTCTAATTCTTAATTATATTTTATATTAATTAAACTCGTTTTGATTTATTTCGAGAAATATCTCCTCGTATTTTTAATCGGTTCGCGTTACGTTCACCCCCTCAGGTTCCATGCATGCGGAACCTCAGACGTAACAACAAATGCGCTAAAATATTTCGGCTCATTTTTTAACTTTCCTCAGAGCAAACACAAACTAACATGCATAAAGTAAAAGTTATCCTGTCATGGTGAGCTCCCTTACATTGAGATTTTAAATGCCAGAGTTTAACAAAAAGAAAGAAAAGGACAATGAAAAAGAAGGGAAATATTAAAAATGTCGAATTAAAGAGAATATAGAAACTAATTTATCAAAAAACTAAGAATATAATTAATTATCCCGAAAATAAGGACGCTCACCACGATTACAAAGCATCGTATCGCAAACATTACCATGAATAATTCAAGAACCAGTTTCTGATATGTTGGCCAGTCGGTATCAGACACAGTGAGTCACTTTTTAGTTATTATCTAGTATTAATGAAAATTGTAAAGTGATAAAAAATCTCGTCAGAAGGACTTGCTCTGAGGAAGGCTAAAAAATGAGCCGAAACATGTAAGCGCGTTTGTTGAATAAAGAAGTTTGAAGCTTCATAAGTGTATTATTTGCGCGACGTCTTCTGCGCCTGACTCCTAACGCCCGTATTCTTTCCAATAAGGGAAACATTGTAATTGATTGCATTAAAAGCATTGTGCATAGCACTGGCATAGCATCCGTAGATTCCCGATAGACAAAAAAATAGATGTCACGAACCACTCGATCCCGATTCTAAACAACATAGTATACTCGCATATTGTTACATCATCTGTGGACAAGAAATTATTAAAAATAGAAATGGAAACAAAAGAGTTTATGGACTCACATCTCAACATCATTCTAACGCATGCCAATAAAGTAACGTCACAGTCGTTCTTGATAAAGATACGTATGTCAA
This sequence comes from Trachymyrmex cornetzi, assembly GCF_001594075.2. Taxonomy (NCBI): domain Eukaryota; kingdom Metazoa; phylum Arthropoda; class Insecta; order Hymenoptera; family Formicidae; genus Trachymyrmex; species Trachymyrmex cornetzi. The sequence continues at coordinate 53,287 of NW_017296462.1, read as the reverse complement.
AAAAGTGAATGAAATGTTACAAGATAAAGAAACGTACGAAATAATCAAAAAAGACCCTATCAGTAAGCTTATAAAAACTCTTAGATCTTTACTTGCAAAATGGAAGGAATGTAATTATGTTGACAATTCTCAATACAGACAATTGTCATGCAATAATGGTTCGTTACCGAGAGTCTATGCACTGCCGAAGATACACAAACCAGATTGCCCATATAGAAACATTGTATTGTCAATTGATAGTCCACTGTACGAATTAGCCTCTTTTTTACATCGCATAATATTTGAAGCAATCCCTAAAGCTGAAAGTTATATAAAAAATAGTTTTCAACTTGTTGAGAGACTAAAAGATTTAAATTTGAAATCTAATTATAAACTAATTTCATTAGATGTCGTTCCGTTGTTTACGAACATTTCAATAGAAATAGTTATAGATTGCGTAAACGAAAACTGGAATTTTATTTAAAAAAACGTTTTATTCCGATGACAGAGTTTCTGACGGCAATTAAGTTTGTATTAGACTCTACGTATTTTTTATTTGATAACACCATTTATAAATAAAACTTCGGTACACCCATGGGCTCTAGGCTATCCTCTAGTCATTGCGGACTCGGCATTGCAGAAATTAGAGAGAACTGCCTTGATGTTATTTAATGATCATATATTGTTTTACTATCGGTATGTTGACGATTTATGTGCTCCTGTTCCTTCTTCGAAAATAGATCAATTTTTGGAGTGCTTTAATTCTTTTCATACTCGTCTTCAATTTCCGCTAGAAATAGTTCATGATTCACTTAACTTTTTAGATGTTACAATCACTACTATTGGTAATCAACTAAATTTTGATCAAAAACCGATCTTTTCGAGGAGACTTCTAAATTTTTTTTCAAATCATCTTCTCTCACAAAAAAGAGGAGTAATCATTAGTTTAGTAGATAGAGCTCTTCTACTCTCGAATTCAGAACATCATAATAAAAATTTAACAAAGATAATCGAAATATTATTACTTAATCATTGCCCTCTAAAATTCATTTTTGAAATAATAAATAACAGAATCAAAAGCATTCTAAGAAGGAGGACTGTATCGCGTACTGACTTCGAAGAAAAGGACGAATCATCAGTGTCCCCATCTTGGTTCACAGTTCCTTTTATTCCATCATTGACGGATAAATTTAGAAAATGTAATAGAGACGATATCAAGATTTCTTTCTATAGTACGAACAAATTAAAAAAATACATTAAAGTACATAAGGATCCTCGACATCATTTAAAAAAAAATAATGTTGTCTATAAGATCGATTGTGTTGATTGTGATGCAACATATGTAGGACAGACTGCTAGGAAACTGAAGATAAGAACTAACGAACACAAAAATCACATCCGGTAGAACACGTCCACTCGATCAGTGATAACTGAGCATAGGTTGCAGCTTGGACATAACTTTGATTGGGATAAAGTGACAATTTTAGATAAAGAATCTTGTTATAATAAGCGTTTAATCTCTGAAATGTTGAACATTAAAAAACAAAAAAACAGTTTAAACCTACAAAGAGATACAGAGGGTTTACACAAAGCTTACATACCGTTAATAAACAAAATCTGACTTTGGAATATCAAGATTATTTTATTATTCGTCAGTCTTTCTTGATGTTAACATATATGTTTACCAAGTGTCTTACTTTTCATATATTTCACACACTATTTGTTATCTTTATACATCTTTAATTTTATATTGTGACTAATTATTTTACTAGGGACTAACACACTGACGCTTAATAATTCAGTAATTGACGAACATCTTATCGACATGTGAAATTTTATTTTATGGCCAGCTAAGTGAGTTGTTTTGTCCAGAGTGACGATTTTACTCAATTTTTTTATTATTCTCGTAATTTATTTCTAACTCGATTGTTACCAGAACTCCGGATAATTTCAAACAACCGGTCATCCAGCCGTTGGCGAGTGATTTCCGTTTCTCAGCAAATTTATCACTGGCTATCATTACTTTTTATGTATAATTTTTTTATCTTTTCGACTCCTTTCGTCGAATGTAACATCTATTGTATGTATACCTGAAGAAGGCTCAATCATGAGACCGAAACATGTCATATTTTAATCGATTGTAGAATATTTTATTAATTTTTGATTTTTCATGTTTTAATATATTTTATTATATTTGACTCTTATGTGCCTTTTATTCTTCTCGTTATTGTAAATAACATTAATTGAGACAGCAAAAGGATATGTGTCAAATAAAAAATATAATAGGACAACCAAATTCATATTTAAAATAAACTTAGCAACGAACCACGATAGCATCGATTAAAAAACTTCATAGCTTGAAGACATAATATACGCAACCGATGGATATCGTTAGACATATTTTGTTAACGCGTCATATTTTCATAACGCGGGGTCGAGAATATAGAAGTCGTAGCAGTCACAGGGTCTTAAGTCGTAGAAAATTAACCAATCACAGTCGAATATAAGAAGAATAATCAATGATTGGTCAATTTTCTCTCTCTATGACTTAAAATCCTACTATTTCTATTGTAGACCCCGTATAATGCTGAAGGTGGAATGATTAATCATTCCTTATTGTTATGTTGCTGCCGTTTTGCCGACAGCATAACCTACCGCTATATATTGCTAACCGTTTGTTTTTAAAATTTCGTCAACTGATTGCCAGGATAAGCAATTATATTGCTACATTTGTAATGTGTACTATTTTTATGTCAGCAAATGTATGCCAAATATGTAAGACAATTCATACAATGCATCAGTTTGTTCAATATGTTAAATCACGTTTGATTATCTTCGCATTAATAAAAGATTCATCACACGCTAGATCATAATTATAGGATGGATTGGGATAATACTATTATTCTTGATTCCGAACAATCTTTTTATAAAAGATTGGTCTCAGAGATGATACATATCAAAAGACAAAAAATGGGTTTAAATAAGCAGAGATACAGAACGCTTTCCTGAAATCTACCTTACTATCCTTGGAAATATCCCCTCTACTCACCAATAGTTTTTTCCCCCTCTACTCTTCTTCCCTCTCCTTTCCTTACACAATTTTATAAAGATTGTCGCTTACTACGTTGTCATCACATTTTTGTCAAGAATAGTTCTTTCCAAATTGTGGCCAGAACTTGATTTAATTGTACACTATATCTGCGAATTTACTTTTTCGAGAACTCGTTTCACTAAATACGTACCTAGTAAGCGATTTCAACTACTAATCTAAACCGATTCTTCTTATTATTAATAGGTAACATTATATATAAAAATTTTTTGTTTTTTTTCGATTTTTAATTAGAATTTGAAAATTATGTATTTCACAACTCGTTACATAAGCGAATGTTAAATTTTGTCATTATCTATTCTGGACTATCGATTTATTGTCAAGTATTTTTTTATTTTTTGTAACGTTCTTTTATATATTTTACTGATGATCAAATATTGATCGAACGTTTACTTTTTCTTGTTATAATTTGAAATATATGACTTTCGCTAAAAACATCTATTGCCATGGCTGTATGCTCTTGATTGTTTATATTAATAAAAGATATTTTTGTCAAGTTAAATGTAAAGTTGTAAAAAACATTGATGATTTTAATGATATTTTGCTATAGATTACAGAAAAATGGCAAATGATCGTTTAGATATGGTAATATTTGGCGCCACTGGACATACTGGAAAATATGTAGTGAAAAATGCAACTCATATGTATAAGGATCAGAAAATGAAGTTCGGTATTGCTGGTCGTAGGAAAGAAGCTTTAGACGCAGTTGTTAAGGAATTTGCCTCAGATATTGGTACATTTAAAACCTAGAACTGATTATTCCAATTATAATGGTAAATCATTTTATTTATTATTAGCAAATGTTATCATATTACATGTATCTTATTAGTGGATGTGCCTGTTATTCTGGCTGATGTAAAAGATGAAGAATCTCTTAAGAAAATGACAGAGCGAGCAAAGATACTTGTCAATTGTTGTGGTCCATATAGATTTTATGGAGAATCCGTTATCAAAACATGCATTGCTACTCGTACTCATTATGTTGATGTCACTGCTGAAGAACAGGTAATTCAATGGTTATACAATAGTACAATGATCGATTGATGATTTCTCTCTGATATCTTCATTATTTTATTAGTTTATGATTGAAATGGAATTAAAATATAACGAAGCAGCAAAAGAAGCTGGCGTCTACATAGTAAGCGCTTGCGGCTTGGACTGTATTCCTAGTGAGTTGGGAGTTATTTTCACGCAACACAAATTTGAAGGAGAAATGAATGCTATTGAAATATACATGAGCGCATGGTTAAGCCCTACTGACAAGATAGGTCCGATTTGCAATTATGGAACTTGGGTAACTTTTGTACACAATCTGGCTCATGCAAAAGAACTACCTGCATTACGCAAAAAATTATATCCTATCAAGTTGCCTGAATTCGTACCGAAATTAAAATCAAGGTACACACGATTCTGTATCTTACATGTCTTGCGTATATTTATAAATCATTTTTTTCAACTAACAATAAGTCAAATATAAGTAAATTTTCTATGCGTATGAAATGTTTAGACAATATGCAAGTTAGTGCAATATTGATAAAAAGAAATAGTTATTGCAATAACGGTAAGCAATGTTAATAATTCAATTTATTTTGCAGAAGTATACTGCACCGAAGCGATGTTTCTGAAGGATGGTCCTTACCATTTCCGAGTATCGATCGTTCAGTAGCTCTTCGTACACAGCGATTCTTATATGAGAAGCATAAAGAGAGACCTGCGCAAGTTCAATTTTATGTTACATTGAAGTTAGTATGATAGGAATGAATATATTGACAAATAACTTTTGTTAAATATTCTGTACTTACTCTATTAGATCTTTCTTAAATTCTGTATTTACTATTTAGATATTTCTTCGAATTCCTGATGATGGCCACTATCGCTATGTTTATGTTCGTTTTGTCTCGCACAGCATGCGGTCGTAATTTACTTCTAAAAGTATGTGTGCAAGTACTTGCGCGATTGTCAAAATCATTTAAATAATATAAGATATTTACAGTACCCGACTCTGTTTTCACTTGGTATCGTAAGTTCGAATCTGGAAATGCTGAAACCAACATATTTTTCTGTTACGTTTAATGCTAGTGGATGGACTGAAAAATTGGCTGAACCTACCGATAAACACACAGATCCACCTAATAAAAAAGTAATCACTAGAATGTCTAGTGATTCTCCCGGATATGAGTTAACTAGCATCTCAATGATCTTATCGGCAATAACAATCCTTAACGAAATTGATAAAATGCCTGACAAGTTAGTAAATTATTAATTACTTATCAATGTAACACTTAATGTCTATTGAAGTCATTTTTGGAAAATTTAAAAATTATTCACTTATATCTTAAGATAATTAATTACAATTAAAAGACAATTAGTTACATGTTGAATTTTGATTTTTTATTTTTATGTATTAATATTTTTACAGCGGAGGAGTACTTACTCCCGGTGCTGCATTCGGTAAAACATCTCTAATCGAGAAATTGATAAAACATAATATTAAATTCGAGGTGATATCATCTACGGAAAAATAAAGATAAGAAACATTTTGACGCCGAAACATGTAATGTAATACAATATATAACGTTAAGTTTTTTAAATTTAATATATATTTTATATCAATTTATCAGAATGATAAAACTTTAAACATTTATTACACATAGCTATATTTAAACTTAACTCTAATTTGCCCTCGATATTCTTGATACTTTTGTTATTTAAAAGAGTCCTTTAATTTAATTGTTTAAAGATAAGAAAAATGTATTTAATTCTGTTATGTACTGTATTTTAATACATTTTATTTTTATGGTTGATTCTGATATTAACATTTGTTGTGGTTTCGAATAAACTTTTATTTTATACACTTATATTTCACAATATTTCAACAGGAAGGTATTTATAAGACACAATATATATGAATTTTATAGTTACTGAAGTTTAACAAA